>NW_027507903.1:183307363-183482363 GCF_037356315.1 Lithobates pipiens
GGTTTTTGTTGGACAATTCGAGGTCATGTTCTATACAAGTGTGTAAGCTTCATGAACTGCCACAATAGCTGCTTAGCCAAATAACACACTAGAAATTCTAGTCCAGTAAAGGAACCATTGTCTGCTCGTCAAGCACAAAGTCAATAGTGAGGAAACCCGATCTAGCTGATCATGTTTCAGCAATGTCTTATAAATCGTACATGGACTGCAATTGGACTACAATGAATGGACGTCTGGCTGCTTTTGTTACCATGGTACAGAGTATACGGGTCTATAAAACATCAAAGTATTATCATTTCCAATAAAGCAATGAAAAAACAGGACTGGTAAACACTATATCCTGCGTGGGTCCAGAAAATCCAGTATTTTCACCTGTACAGAAGTTGACTGATGAAGCATATGCAAATGTTATTGCTGACAGTTCCTATTCAGGCCTTTTCTTCCACCTAATCCACGGAATATTTACTCTCCACACCCTTGGTTAAATAAGAAGCCTGCAGGTCAGCTTGCAAAATAAACATCACTTCTTTAACAAGGTCAAACATAGGATTTTAAGTTGACGTCACTTACCTGCCTCCTATTACTGTAGCCATGCTCACATGCCTGCCCGCGGCTGAAGGAGTTACATTTTGTTACAAGCCAAGTAATTTGGTCAGATAAGCGTGTCTGTAGATTACTAGCAAAAAATGCTTCATTCTGCATCCAAGCACTACATTGTTTTATGCTCACAACAAATGGTGTACTTTAACCACTTGCCAATCAGCTGCGTCATGTCAGCATGATCCCGCGAGCCGTTGTAGCTATACGTCGGCTCCTTTAACCACTTGCCGACCGCCGCACGACGATATACGTCGGCAGAATGGCACGGGCAGGCATATGGGCGTATATATAAGTCCCTGCCTGCCCGCGGGTGGGGGGCCCGATCGGGCCCCCCCCCGGTGCCTGCGGCGGTCGGCATTCCTTCGAGAGCGATCCGGGATGAGGGGGCGGCCATTCATTCATGGCCACCCCCTCGCGATCGCTCTCGACGAATGGAAATCCCCCGTGACATCACTTCCTCTCCTGTAATGTAAACACAGGAGAGGAAGTGATGTATTCTCTCCTCCGTGTCGGTATTTTTCGTTCCGACACGGAGGAGAGCGGATCGGTGAGTTGCACCAACACTCTACACACACAGTAGAACATGCCAGGCACACTCACACCCCCCCTTTACCCCCCGATCACCCCCCCAATTACCCCTGCCCCCCAGTCACAGTGACACCAATGTCATTTTTTTTTTTGCATTGGTGTCATTTGTGACTGTAATAACTGTTAGGGCAGTTAGAGTTAGCCCCCTTTAGTTCTAATGTGCCCCCCTAACCCCCCCAATAAAGATTTAACCCCGTGATCACCCCCCGTCGCCAGTGTCACTAAGGCTGGGTTCACATTGCAGCGGTTTATGAGAACGAATGTGATTCGCACCGCACTGCAGTGCAAATCACATCCGATCTCTGTGCGATTCGAGTTCAGCCATTCGCCGCACCCGCCACACCCGCCGCAAATTCGCACGGGACCCTTTTTTTGGCCCGCAGCAGAATCGGATCGCATGGGTGTTCACACCATGCGATCCGAGTTTGCAGATCGCACTGCGATATGCGAACTGATCTGGGGGTGTCAGTAACATTTCACTGACACTCCCAGCAGTTCGCATAGGGCAGTGTGAACTGCCGCCGGGAGGCATGCGATGCGGGAACCCGCCGCGGATTCGCGGCGTTTCCGCATCGCTCCAGTGTGAACCCAGCCTAATAAGCGATCATTTTTCTGATCGCCGTATTAGTGTCACAGGTGACGCTAGTTAGGCAGGTAGGTATTTAGGTTCGCCGCAGCTTTTTATAGCGCCAGGGACCCCCATATACTACCGCATAAAGCCCCCTGATTGCCCCCTAGTTAACCCTTTCACCTGTGATCACCATATAACTGTTACAGGTGACGCTGGTTGGTTAGTTATTTTTTTATAGTTTCAGGGCACCCGCCATTTATTACCTAATAAAGGTTTAACCCCCTGATCACCCGGCGGGTGTCATTTGTGACTAATAACTGTTAGGGCAGTTAGGGTTAGCCCCCTTTAGTTCTAAGGTACCCCCCTAACCCCCCCAATAAAGGTTTAACCCCGTGATCACCCCCCGTCGCCAGTGTCACTAAGGCTGGGTTCACATTGCAGCGGTTTGAGAACGGATGTGATTCGCACCGCACTGCAGTGCAAATCACATCCGATCTCTGTGCGATTCGAGTTCAGCCATTCGCCGCACCCGCCACACCCGCCGCAAATTCGCACGGGACCCTTTTTTTGGCCCGCAGCAGAATCGGATCGCATGGGTGTTCACACCATGCGATCCGAGTTTGCAGATCGCACTGCGATATGCGAACTGATCTGGGGGTGTCAGTAACATTTCACTGACACTCCCAGCAGTTCGCATAGGGCAGTGTGAACTGCCGCCGGGAGGCATGCGATGCGGGAACCCGCCGCGCATTCGTGGCGTTCCCGCATCGCTCCAGTGTGAACCCAGCCTAATAAGCGATCGTTTTTCTGATCGCTGTATTAGTGTCACAGGTGACGCTAGTTAGGCAGGTAGGTATTTAGGTTCGCCGCAGCTTTTTATAGCGCCAGGGACCCCCATATACTACCGCATAAAGCCCCCTGATTGCCCCCTAGTTAACCCTTTCACCAGTGATCACCATATAACTGTTACAGGTGACGCTGGTTGGTTAGTTATTTTTTTATAGTTTCAGGGCACCCGCCATTTATTACCTAGTCTCACTAGTGTACCCCTAAATTTAGGGGTGTCTACTTTCCAAAATGGGGTCATTTGGGGGGGGTTTGTGCCATCTTGGCATTTTATGGCCTTCAAAACTGTAACGCCCTTAGAAAGCCTGAAGGCGGTGCTTGGTTTTCGGGGCCCCGTACGCGGCTAGGCTCCCAAAAAGTCCCACATATGTGGTATCCCTGTACTCAGGATAAGCAGCAGAATTTATTTTGGGGTGTCATTTCACATATGCCCATGGCATGCGTGAGCAATATATCATTTAGTGACAACTTTGTGAAAAAAAAAAAAAAAAAAAAAAAGTTTGTAATTTTCCCGCAACTTGTGGCAAAATATAAAATATTCCATGGACTCAACATGCCTCTCAGCAAATAGCTTGGGGTGTCTACTTTCTAAAATGGGGTCATTTGTGGGGGTTTTGTGCCATCTTGGCATTTTATGGCCTTCAAAACTGTAATAGGTAGTGAGAAGTGAACTCAAAAATTTACGCCCTTAGAAAGCCTGAAGGCGGTGCTTGGTTTTCGGGGCCCCGTACGCGGCTAGGCTCCCAAAAAGTCCCACATATGTGGTATCCCCGTACTCAGGAGAAGCAGCAGAATTTATTTTGGGGTGTCATTTCACATATGCCCATGGCATGTGTGAGCAATATATCATTTAGTGACAACTTTGTGAAAAAAAAAAAAAAGTTTGTAATTTTCCCGCAACTTGTGGCAAAATATAAAATATTCCATGGACTCAACATGCCTCTCAGCAAATAGCTTGGGGTGTCTACTTTCTAAAATGGGGTCATTTGTGGGGGTTTTGTGCCATCTTGGCATTTTATGGCCTTCAAAACTGTAATAGGTAGTGAGAAGTGAACTCAAAAATTTACGCCCTTAGAAAGCCTGAAGGCGGTGCTTGGTTTTCGGGGCCCCGTACGCGGCTAGGCTCCCAAAAAGTCCCACATATGTGGTATCCCCGTACTCAGGAGAAGCAGCAGAATTTATTTTGGGGTGTCATTTCACATACGCCCATAGCATGTGTGAGCAATATATCATTTAGTGACAACTTTGTGTAAAAAAAAAAAAAAAATTTTTTTTTGTCATTATTCAATCGCTTGAGGCAAAAAAATAAAATATTCAATGGGCTCAACATGCCTCTTATCAATTTCCTTAGGGGGTCTACTTTCCAAAATGGGGTCATTTGGGGGGGTTTTGTACTGCCCTGCCATTTTAGCACCTCAAGAAATGAGATAGGCAGTCGTAAACTAAAAGCTGCGTAAATTCCAGAAAACGTACCTTAGTTTGTAGATGTGACAACTTTTGCGCAAACCAATAAATATACAATTATTGACTTTTTTTTTACCAAAGACATGTGGCTGAATACATTTTGGCCTAAATGTATGACTAAAATTGAGTTTATTGGATTTTTCTAATAACAAAAAGTAGAAAATATCATTTTTTTTCAAAATTTGCGGTCTTTTTACGTTTATATCGCAAAAAATAAAAATCGCAGAGGCAATCAAATACCATCAAAAGAAAGCTCTATTTGTGGGAAGAAAAGGACGCAAATTTTGTTTGGGTACAACATTGCATGACCGCGCAATTACCAGTTAAAGCAGCGCAGTGCCAAAGTGTAAAAAGACCTCTGGTCATTTACCAGCAAAATGGTCCGGTCTGAAAGTGGTTAAGCGGAATAGCAAGTGCCCGCTGCACTCGGGGGGGATGCCGATGCTTGTGACCAGGGGTCGGGATGACTGCTAGCCATGAGTGATCGCAGGCTCGAGAGGCGGGACAGGGACATGTGTGTGTGTTTATATATATATATATATATTAATATATATATATATACATATACATACACAAATCCCTGTTCGGAGAGGAGATGCAGATCGTGAGTTCTTAATAGCTAGGAATCACGATCTGTCATCTACTATAGTCAGTCCCCTCCCCCTACAGTTAGAACACACAGTCAGTGAAAACAGTTTAACCCCTTCCCTGCCAGTCACATTTATACAGTAATCAGTGCATTTTATAGCACTGATCGCTGTATAGTCAATCCATCCCAAAAACGTGTCAAAAGTGTCTGCCATAGTGTCGCAGTCACGATAAAAATTGCTAGTATAAATAAAAATGCCATAAATCTAGCCTCTAGTTTGTAGACGCTATAACTTTTACGCAAACCAATCAATATACGCTTAGTGCGATTTTTTTTTTTTTTTTTTTTTTTTTTACCAAAGATGTAGAAGAATACATATTGCCCTAAACTGAGAAAAAAAATAGCTTTTTTTAAAAAAAATTGGGGATATATATTATAGCAAAAAATAGAAAATATTGTGTTTTTTTTATTTTTTTTTTCATTTTCATTTTTTTGTTTATAGAGCAAAAAATAAGAACCGCAGAGATAATAAAATGCCACCAAAAGAAAGCTCTATTTGGGGGGGAAAATTTTTATTTGGGTACAGCGTTGCACGACCACACAATTGTCAGATAAAACGATGCAGTGCCGTATCGCAAAAGGTGCTCTGGTCATTGAGCAGCCAAATTTTCCAGGGCTGAAGTGGAAAATATTAATGGTAACCTCCATTCTTCTGACGAAGGACAGGCCATTTTTTGCAATACGGCACTGCATCACTAACTGACAATTGACTTTAACGGACAATTAACTGACAATTGCGCGGTCATGTGATGCTGTACCCAAAACTGATATCCTTCTTTTTTTCCCACAAATAGAGCTTTCTTTTGGTGGTATTTGATCATCTCTGTTTTTTTTTGTTTTGTTTTTTTTGCGCTATAAAAAATTAATAAAAATAATTAAAAAAATTTGAAAAAACTAAATATTTTGTACTTTTTGCTGTAATAAATAGCCCCAAATAGTTTAGGCCGATATGTATTCGTCTACATATTTTTGGTAATAAAAATTGCAATAAGTGTATACTGATAAACATGTTTTAAAAAAATCAGTAGATATTGGGTTGAAAATGCCTCAGTTGCACAAGGTTTAAAAAAGGTACAAGTCATCCTCTAGTATTGCTGCAGTTGAAAACGTTTGTTGTGTTTTAATTGATGTGTCTTCTCTATTTATTGCCCTCTTATTTTGTACTGCTGGCTGTGGAATTCCCTTAACATTGCTGAGATTTTGTCTCACTTTTGGGATAAAAGTACAGAAATCATAACTGGCTAATGACTTAGCAACTCTGTGCAATGGTTTACATTGCTTACATACCTTGTTAAGAGGTTTAAAATTTCCTACATCACTAGCATGTGATAAGGATGACAAATTAAGCTATACAAAAATAACGAGACTGAAATTTCCTTTTTGTTTTACTATTATATAGATTTTGTTCACATCATCATCTTACCAGATGATAAAAAAAAAAAAAAAAAAAAAAATCTTGGCTATGGCTAACCAAACGCCATCTATTTTACATTACAGAAAATCTTTCAATGTACCATGCTTCACTGGCATCAAGAGAAACCTGCTAATCCTTGCAAGCTGTGTAAAAAAAAAAAAATCGACTTGAACATCGGGTGTTCATTTGTTTGCAAACTAACTGAACATATAGCACACTCTAAGCAAATGTGAGTGCTGCAGAGTGGCCCATAATGCACTGTGAGATCACAGTGCATTGACGGCTGCTGATTGGTCAAAGCATGCTTTGGCCAATCACAGCACGATCTGCTGTGAGAGCCATGATTGGCCAAAGGCAGGGTGCCTTTGGCCAATCATGGCTCAGGGGCCTAAATCAACACTCCCACACAATATAAGGCCGCTTGCACGGTGGCCGTATGTAGTGTGATATGCGGAGGAGATTGATAGAACTTGAGCTAGATTAGGCAGGTTAGTAAGTGGCAGGCAGGCAGGCAGGCACGCACGCACGCACGCACACACACACACACACACACGATGGAAAGTATTCAGACCCCCTTAAATTTTTCATTCTGTTATATTGCAGCCATTTTCTAAAATCATTTCATTTCATTTTTTTCCCTCAATTGTTGACATTTTTGCAGATTTATTAAAAAAGAAAAACTGAAATATCACGTGGTCCTAAGTATTCAGACCCTTTGCTTTAGTATTTAGTAGAAGCACCCTTTTGATCTAATACAGCCATGAGTCTTTTTGGGAAGGAAGCAACAAGTTTGTCATTCCTGGATTTGGGGATCCTCTCCAGTTCTGTCAGGTTGGATGGTAAACATTGGTGGACAGCCATTTTTAGGTCTTTACAGAGATGCTCAATTGGGTTTAAGTCG
The DNA here is from genome assembly GCF_037356315.1 of Lithobates pipiens. NCBI lineage: Eukaryota > Metazoa > Chordata > Amphibia > Anura > Ranidae > Lithobates > Lithobates pipiens. Next base: position 183,314,397 of record NW_027507903.1, read on the forward strand.
GGGCTCTGGCTGGGCCATTCAAGAACAGTCACGGAGTTGTTGTGAAGCCACTCCTTCGTTATTTTAGATGTGTGCTTAGGGTCATTGTCTTGTTGGAAGGTAAACCTTCGGCCTAGCCTGAGGTCCTGAGCACTCTGGAGAAGGTTTTCATCCAGGATATCCCTGTACTTGGTCGCATTCATCTTTCCCTCGATTGCAACCAGTCGTCCTGTGCAGCTGAAAAACACCCCCACAGCATGACGCTGCTACCACCATGCTTCACTGTTGGGACTGTATTGGACAGGTGATGAGCAGTGCCTGGTTTTCTCCACACATACCGAGTTCTTCAGGTGGTTTTTAGCAAACTCCATGTGGGCTTTCATGTGTCTTGCATTGAGGAGAGGCTTCTGTCGGGCCACTCCATAAAGCCCTGACTGGTGGAGGGCTGCAGTGATGACTTTCTACAACTTTCTCCCATCTCCCGACTGCATCTCTGGAGCTCAGCCACCGTGATCTTTGGGTTCTTCTTTACCTCTCTCACCAAGGCTCTTCTCCCCCGATAGCTCAGTTTGGCCAGACGGCCAGCTCTAGGAAGGGTTCTGGTCGTCCCAAACGTCTTCCATTTAAGGATTACGGAGGCCACTGTGCTCTTAGGAACCTTAACCACTTAACGACTGCCGCATGCCATTGTACGTCATCACAATGGCATGTACGTGCTTGCCTTCCAGCGGGTGGGGGGTCCGATCGGACCCCTCCCGCTGGATCCGGCGGTCCGGTTCACTTCAGGAGCAATCCGGGATGAGGGGATGGCCGTTGGTTTCTGGCCATCCCCTCTCGATCGCTCCTGGCAAATGAGAAGCTTCCTCCCACTGTGTATTGTATACACAGGCAGGGAGGAAGTGATGTCATTCTCCTCGGGGCGGTCTTTTTGACCGGACTACGAGGAGAAGACTAAAAGTAAGTGCACCAAACACTACACTGACACTAACACACAGGCACACAACCATTTTTTTTTTTACTAAAGACATATGGCTGAATAAATGTTGCCCTAAATGTATGACTAAAATTGAGTTTATTCGATTTTTCTTATAACAAAAAGTAGAAAATATCTTTTTTTCTCAAAATTTTCGGTCTTTTTCCATTTATATTGCAAAAAATAAAAATCGCAGAGGCAATCAAATACCATCAAAAGAAAGCTCTATTTGTGGGAAGAAAAGGACGCAAATTTTGTTTGGGTACAACACTGCATGACCGCACAATTACCAGTTAAAGCAGCGCAGTGCCAAATTGTAAAAAGACCTCTGGTCCTTAGGCTGAAAATTGGTCCGGGGCTGAAGTGGTTAAGTGCAGCAGAATTTTTTTTTGTAACCTTGGCCAGATCTGTGCCTTGCCATAATTCTGTCTCTGAGCTTTCCTAATCAAGTCCAATCACACACAGCTGGACTCAAATGAAGGTGTAGAACCATCTCAAGGATGATCAGAAGAAATGGACAGCACCTGAGTTAAATATATGAGTGTCACAGCAAAGGGTCTGAATACTTAGGACCATGTGATTTCAGTTTTTCTTTTTTAATAAATCTGCAAAAATGTCAACAATTCTGTGTTTTTCTGTCAATATGGGGTGATCTGTGTACATTATTGAGGAAAAAGAATGAACTTAAATGATTTTAGCAAATGGCTGCAATCTAAAAAAAAAGAGTGAAAATTGTAAGGGGGCTGAATACTTTCCGTCCCCACTGTGTGTGTGTGTATGTGTGTGTATATATATATATATATATATATATATATATATATATATACACGTGTGTGTGTGTATATATATATATATATATATATATATATATATACACACTATGCAGTGTGTATGTATGTATATATATATATATATATATATATATATATATATATATATATATATATGTTTATTTATTTATTTATTTATTTTTGATAAATTACTTTTTTATTGAGTTACAGCCATCAAATTGACACCATTGCACATCATTCAAGATACTCACCGTTACAAACAGACTGTAAACAGGAAAGCAATATACAAAATTCAAATTGCAGTTACTCCTTTCTAACCATCCTACCCTACCCCCAAATGCACACTGCTTGTACCCTATTCCTAACCAGATGTTACTTGTATGGTTAGGATGGAAGAGACGCCGTCAGCAGCAAAGGGAGGGGGAATTCCCATCCCTGCAAAGTCTTGTGCCTGAGAGGTCAGTCCGAAGGAGAGAAATGCGGAGACACTCTCCCCCTTCCCTCCACCCCGCCCCCGCCCTCACGGGCGAGAGGTCAATGGAGCAGGGGCTCAGACCACACCCCAGGCTCTCCCTATAGAGATCGGCCCACCTCGTTCAGCCAGAGTCTCCATGAGTCCTCAAATTTCTTTAAGTTATTTTGCTTAATATACATCACCCTCTCGCACCAAATCATTGAGTTGATGGCTTCGACCCATGACTCTGGGGAGGGAGGCAGCCTGGCCTGGTATAGGCATCTCAATACTACAATCTTGGCTATAGTTGGGATTCTACCGTCCTCCAAGGTTCCTAGGAGGCAGATCTTGGCTTGTGGCTTCAGTGTGGTTTTAAAAGTCCTATTTATCCTCTCAACTATTTCAATCCAGTACCCAAAGAGTTTAGGGCATTCCCATACCATGTGGAGAAGATCCCCTGGTGCTTTGCATCTAGGGCATTCGTCCCTAGGTGTCTTACCAAATTTAAACATTTTTTGGGGGTATAATATGCTCTATAAATAAAGAGCAAATGGGACACCCTTTGTGATGGAGATATTGAGACCAAGCTCCCTTGTTCTAAAATCTTCCCCCATTGTTCCTGAGTTATCGACCCCACATCCCTGGCCCAGCCCTCCCTACTCTTATCAGGTCCTTTTCCACTTAGGATTTTGTCCCCTAATTTAATATATAATTTAGAAATCAAACCTTTACCTTGCACTCGTTCAACAATTCCTTGAAGTAAGGGACCTAAATTGAGCCTGAATTCTGTGCCTAATCTGTAGATACTTGTAGAACGCCCTACTTGAATTATTGACGAAGATATTCAAATGGCTTCAAGAAATTACCTTCATATATTTGGGTCAACCTACCATTCCCCTGATTTTCCCATTCCCGAGGTCTTTCTATGCTTGTTATTTCAGCAAAATTCTTATTGTACCATAGGGGGGTATAATCGGTCACTCCCATATATCCCATCAGCGACTTTGTTGTCTGCCACACTCTTCCCATTAAGTTGCTGGTGGGACACCTATGGACAAATGAGTCGGCCTCCAGTACCTCTACAAGTAGGTTATGGGGTGCATTCTCGATCACCATTTTATTGCTAGAATTCTCGCTCCCTTGGATCCCACCACCCACCAGGTGCTGGAGTTGTGCTGACAAAAAAATATAGTCTCGGGTGTGGGATTGCCACCCCTCCTCTCCTGGTGGGAAGCTGCATTGTTTGCAAGCCAATCCGAGCTTGACCCTTCCAAATTAAATCCCAAAATAAAGATTCAAGTTTCTTAAACCATTTCTAGTTGATCCAAGTTGGAGAATTATGAAGGATATATAATATTAGCGGAAGCCAAATCATTTTAATCAGATTGCAGCGTCCAGCCACAGGAAGGGGGAGGCGACACCAAATATCCACTTTTTGTTTCAATTTTACTAATAATGGTATTAAATTATCGCTAATGTAGTGGTTTACATCACCAGGAATCCAGACGCCCAAATATTTCAACTTGGTTACAACATCTAAACACTGAATTATAGACGGTTGGTCCACAGTTCTAGTCAATGGAAGTAGGGCTGACTTATTCCATTTAATTGCTAAACCGGATTGTTGCCCAAACTTTCCCACTAAATGTATCAATTTATTTAGGGTGGCATTTATGTCCCCAATAAAAAACAAAACATTGTCCGCGAACAAAGACATTTTTTCTTCCCCTGACCTGCGCCGGAACCCCTGGATATCCGAACGCGACCTCGTCAGGATCGCCAGGGGTTCCATTGGCAAGACAAACAAAAGGGGTCGGGGGAAATCCCTGTTTCGTCCCCCTCTCTAACTGAAATGTTTCAGAGAATGCTGTACCCACTTTAATTTTTGCCCTGGGTTCATTATAAAGTAATTTTACCCATCCAATAAATGAAGGGCCAAAACCAAATCGCTCCAGCACTCCCCACAGGTAATCCCATTCCAGGCTATCAAAGGCCTTAATGGCATCCAAGGCCATTATAGGCTTGGGGCTATCATTGCCAGTTGGAATTTAGGAAAACTCTTCTAATGTTCGTGCTGGTTGTACCCAGGATAAACCCTGACTGATCTGGATGTATTAATTTATGTATATATTTAAGCAAGTCGCCAAAACTTTGGCTAAGATTTTAACGTCAGAACATAACAAGGATATTGGGCGATATAAGGAAACTTCCTGTTGGTCTTTCCCCTCTTTCAAAATTAAAGTAATGTTAGCTTCCAGCATCGAGGTAGGAAGTTTGCCAGCATCCAATGCCCATTTAAATGTTCCCAAGAGCTCGGGCAATAGAACTTCACCATATCGCTTATAGATTTCCATTGGCAGCCCATCCGGGCCTGGAGCTTTTTGATTAGTCATTCCAGCAACTGCACTTTTTAGCTCTTCCAAAGTCAATGGTGCCTCAAGATCTATTTTGTCATGTTCTGATAAAGTTGGAATTATCATTTGATGTAGAAAATCAGCTATTGTTGTCTCGCCCCCCCCCCCTTTTTAGTGGACTTATATAGAGCTTCATAGTAATTACCAAGCACCATCTATATCTCAGATGGACTGGAAGTAAGAACCCCATTTGGCGCCTTGATCACCTGGATCACAGCAGGGGAATTATTAGTTTTGATCAAAAGGGAGAGGGTACAACCCACCCTCTCCCCTTCACCAAAATAGTGTTGGCGTTGAAATATGCGCCTGTTCTCGGCCCTCTTTATAGGCTTGTTGACTCTTTAACCATTTTTCCTATTGATCAAGAGTCGGATCTTCTATATACTCTCTCTCAGCTTGAGCTACTCCATTTCTTACTGCCCTTTCCTGCTCCCTCGACTTTCTCTTGATTATTGCCACTTCTTGTATTAACAAGCCTCTAATATAAGCCTTTAGGGCAGGGGTGCTCAACCTGTGGCTCTCCAGCTGTTGCGGAACTACAAGTCCCATGAGGCATGGTGTGACGGACTGGGGTTTATATGGTCACAAAACAGACACCCCAAAGCAAAGTACATATTCATTTTTTTTATATATTTCTAAACATCTCCCTTCTATTCTATTAATAACCAGTAGATGGCAGAGAAGGTACACAAACAGAGTCTATATAAGGCCACACACCATGTGACTGGAAATTAAACTACTTCCAGCCATAAAGTCAGTGGTCATATCTCATGCTGTTTGTGTGATTCTTTGCAGTCCACGCCAAGCTGATCACCTTATCTCATCGCGTCTACAATCATCGGCTCTCTTAATTCACATTTTGAGGCAGGTAACATTTTGGGGGCTCGTGTGCCGGGATTCGTTGTGTTACCAGTGAGAAGGAAGTGCGAGACAAGCGTGAGCCTGCTACAGAGCTACAAGGAGAGTCCTGAGTGTCATCTGCCTTGTGAGTGCACGTCTTCAGATTGCAACAGGGATGGCGTCTCCTCGTCGTGCGCTGATGTGGGATATCCAGAAACAAATTCATCTGCTTAATGAAGAACAGCTGTATAGCCTCGCTATTACGCTGGAAGATGAAAGAGACGTGGACGTTCCATCAGTGACTGGTACCAATGAAATGGAACTTGTTGAATTTATTAAAGACTACTTGAGAAGTGATCAGCTGGAAAAATTGGAAGATCAAGGTATGTCTTACCTACTCATTATCCAAGACAAGATCAATGAACTAAAACTTAACAAGGAAAGTACACCAACTGTGGACAACCGCTGCAAAAAAAATAAGTAGTGGGACTGCAAGGACTGAACAGGTTTCGGAGGTGGTGAGATTAACTGATGTTGTTGCTTTATTGCCACGTAGAGAATTTAAAATGCATGGTGGTGTAATTTCAGATCATGGTTCGGACATGAGTTACAGTAGCGTGTGCAGACAAATTGACGAGGGTCTAACAGAAAAATTCCCTGAATCTGAAATTATACGCAGTGTTGAGAATAATCAAACCTGGTAATTTTAAAGATATGTTGACTGACATAGATGATCTTACTGTTGCTGAATTGAAAAGGTTTTTGAAGTCACATATGAGAGAACGAAGTGGTAATGAGTTATTTCAGGACCTTAGCAATGCTGCCCAGCAAGAAAGAGAAACAGCACAACAATTTGTTTACAGGCTAGTGGGGTTAAAACAAAAAGTTCTGTCTACATCACAAAATGATAGGCGAGAGTTTAACTATGACAAAAAACTGGTGCAAGGCATATTCCTTCATACACTGTATCAGGGACTAAATGAGAAAAATTCTAATGTTAGATGAGATATCAAGCCTTAAGTGTCTGATTTGACAGTAACGGATGACTTTATCATAGAGCAGGTCACCAGATCAGTTGATGAGGAAACAGAAAGGCAGAGACGCTTAAACAGTGCACCTAAACATAAACCTCTTACTGTTCATTCATCACAGACACCAGGGAATAGTGAAAAAGACACCTTGCAAAAGAGAGTTGAGGGAGATGTTAAAGCAAATCACACTGCATTAATGGAACTAACAACACAGGTCTCTGCTCTCACAAAGAACCTGGAAAAGATGATGAAGCAAACTCCTATTGTTGGAAACCAAATGACTAAGCCACTAACCAATGTTCAAGTTCCAGATAGAACTCACTGCAAAGCCCAGGTGTGATGATTGCATTAAACGAGAGAGTCAGAACTGCTACCATTGTTTCTACTGTGGTTGGACAGGACACAGAGCGGTTGATTGCTTGAAGAAAAGAAGGCAGTCGGGAAACGACAGACGGTCACTGGGAAAGGGACAACCAGTGACCACCTCAAATGATCTGTCCCATGCTAAGGTAAACAGGGTATTCACCCACCGGTCAACTAGAACACTCCCAAAAGAGAATGGATTCTCCAAACAACACGTAGCACAATTAATTGGAGGAAAATGCCTACTGTCATGTCGGATGAATGGTGTTCCGGTTGACATGTTGATGGATACAGGAGCTCAGGTCAGCATTGTCGGGAAGGCATGGTTAGAAAAGTTTCTACCCAGCGTCTCCATTAGGCACATACAAGATTTACTTTGTGATGACAACTTATCCATTACAGCTGCAAATGGTTCTATCATTCCATTCATCGGGTGGATTAAAGTCTGCCTGGAATTCAAAAGTAGTGGACATGGAAACTCAGCCATTTATGTGCCAATGCTGGTGAGTGACTGCTGTAATGACAATCCAATTCTTGGGTTTAATGTTATCGAAGAATTGATCAGAGAAAACCGTGACCGACCAAACAGCACCCAAAACCTGACTATCTTGCTGAGTGAAGCTATGAAAGTAAGACAGAGTGTAGCGAATAACATTGTAAATGCTGTCAGTCAAGCAACTGACCCAGGAGAAATATTCGATAGTCGTATGGTCAAAGTGGGGAAGAAGGGACTCCAGATTAAAGGAGGCGAGCTCTGTGAAGTCAAATGCAGAATTAGAGCGTGGCCGAAAGGAGGAATCATGCCATTTGAACCACTTCCCGAATATCCAGTTGAGGAAGGACTTGAACTATTTCCTTCAGTGGTAGATGTGCCAAATGGGTTCTCTAAACTGGTGAAGATACCTATACTGAACCGTGCTCAACATGACATTTACCTTCCACCCAGAACAGTACTGGGTACCATCTCTCCAGCAGCTGAGATTCTACCATTGTCTCCAAACAAAGATGATGGAAAGGGAATTGACCAGAAGAAAAGGGTGTTTCATGTAAACCAGTTGAATCAAGTGGACACTGGAAATCAGCTACCCACTAACAAATCTGTTAAGTGGCACCCACCTGTCAATTTGGAAGATCTCTCAGAAGAAGAACAGGAGATAGCGAGACAAATGTTATATAATGAATCAGATGTCTTTGCTCGAGATGAGGGAGACATAGGATGCATCCCTAACCTGAAACTGAGGATAAATCTGAAAGATGAAACTCCTGTCCAGAAACGCTACAATTCGATACCGAAACCCCTATACAAAGAAGTGAAAGAATATATCCAAAACCTTCTTGACCGAGGTTGGGTAACAAAATCTTCTTCCGCATACTCATCACCAGTTGTTTGTGTTCGAAAGAAGGACAGTAGCCTACGACTATGTGTTGACTTTAGGGAGTTAAACCGAAAGACTATCCCAGATAGACATCCACTACCCAGAATACAAGATCTGCTGGATAGCTTAGGAGGATTTACGTGGTTCTCAATCCTGGACCAGGGTAGTGCGTATCATCAAGGCTTTATGCATGAAGACTCCAGACATCTGACGGCTTTCAGCACCCCCTGGGGACTCCTGGAGTGGAACCGTATTCCATTTGGATTAACGAATGCCCCAGCAGCTTTTCAGAGATGCATGGAGAATGTATTAGAGGGCATCAGAGACAAATGTTGTTCTCCATACTTGGATGACGTACTTTGCTACTCCAAAACTTTTCAGGAGCATGTCAATATTAGGCAAGTGCTTAGTCGAATGCGTGAGCATGGTATCAAACTTAGACCGAAGAAGTGTGAACTCTTTAAACGACAGATTCGATACCTTGGATGAATGGTGTCAGAAGAAGGCATAAAAATTGACCCAAAAGATCTTGAAGCGGTATTACATTTGAAAAGGAAAGAACCAAAAACAGTGGGAGGGATCAGATCTTTGTTAGGATTCCTGAGCTACTACAGGTCCTTCATTCAAGATTTCTCTCGACTGGCTAAACCACTGTATGAACTTTTGCAGAACACTGAGAAAGAATCTGCTACATCCATCCCCAAAAACAATCGGAGGGAATCTACAAAGAAAAAACGGGAACAAAGCACAAGTGCCATCTAAAACACTGATTCAATGGACACCCAAACATCAAGCTGTAGTATCCAGACTGGTGGACATGCTAACCAATCCACCAATTCTAGCATACCCTGATTTTGATTTACCCTTCATCTTACACACTGATGCTTCCAATGAAGGCCTAGGTGCTGTACTATACCAACGACAAGGAGAAAAACTTCGTGTTATTGGGTTTGGCTCCAGAACATTGACTCCAGCAGAGCGCAATTACCATCTTCACTCTGGTAAACTTGAGTTTTTAGCTCTCAAGTGGGCAGTCTGTGACAAATTCAGAGATTACTTGTACTACGCTCCAACATTCACCGTTTACACAGACAACAACCCATTGACATATGTATTGAGTACTGCCAGACTGAATGCTGTGGGTCATCGCTGGGTTGGCGAGTTGGCTGATTTCCACTTCGATATCAAGTACAGGCCAGGTAAACAGAATGCAGACGCAGATACACTGTCACGATTTCCGGTGGAACTCACGAAGAATCTGAGTGAGTACACAGAGCTTGTACCATCTGAGGTTGTGTCAGCTATGTGGCAAGGGAGCAAAGCTGTTGACGAAGAAGAGGCATTATGGGTGGCTTCATTGACTCTTCACTCAGAAAGTGATGTGGCCGAAGAATTGCTGAAAGGACAGACAATCTGCCCAATGACTCAGGAGAATATCAGAGCATTACAACAAGACGATACCAACATTAGAGAAGTGGTCTGGCTTAAGGAGAACGACTGGATTCCAAACCACAAAGAAAAGGAGAGTATGACCAGCAAAACAAGACGTTTGATACATGAATGGAATAAACTCAGAGTCGATGAAGGAATCCTCTATCGACACTCTGGAACCCGAAAACAGCTAGTTCTACCAGAAAAGTTAAAACCATTGGTCTTAAGAAATCTTCATGATGACATGGGTCACATTGGTACTGACAAGGTAACCCACCTAGCACGTGAACGATTTTACTGGCCATTTATGCAAAAAGACATTGATGAATATGTGCTGAAGAAGTGCAGCTGCATCAAACGAAAGCGTCCAAATATCACCGAAAGAGCACCTATGGGTTCGATTACTACCAGTTCACCTTTGGAGTTAGTATCCATTGATTATCTTCACTTGGAGAAAAGCAAAGGAGGATATGAGTATATATTTGTAATAGTTGACCATTTCACACGCTTTGCACAAGCGTATCCAACTAAGAACAAATCTGGAAAAATGGCGGCAGAAAAGATCTTTCAAGATTTCATACCACGTTTTGGCTATCCAGAGAAACTCCACCATGACCAAGGAAGAGAATTTGAAAACAACTTATTTCAGACATTGCAACGATTGGCAGGGATTTCTCATTCAAGAACTACTCCATACCATCCACAGGGTAACCCAGTGGAGAGACTGAACCGTACTTTGTTACAGATGCTTCGCACCTTAGAGGAAGAGAAAAAGTCAGATTGGAAAGAACATCTTCCACATATGGTTCATGCATATAATTGCACCAGGCATGAAGCCACAGGATACTCGCCATTCTTTCTATTGTATGGAAGATCTCCTCGTTTGCCAATTGACCTAATGCTCAACCTAAATTTGAAAAAGGAATCAGAAAGTCAACCAATATTTACTCAGAAATGGGCATCTAGAATGCAAGAAGCTTACAAAATCGCATCCGAGAATAGCAAAAAATCATCTGCTAAAGGGAAGAAGTACTATGACAAACAGATAAAAGGAGCACCTTTTCAACCGGGTGATCGGGTCTTAGTACGAAATCTCTCTGAAAGAGGAGGACCTGGTAAACTTCGTTCATACTGGGAAGAATCAGTACACAAAGTGGTAGAAAGAATCAAAGATGGGCCTGTGTACAAAATTCAGCCTGAAAGTGGTAAAAAGACTATTCGAGTACTGCACAGAAATCTTTTACTACCAGTAAATGACCTACCAATTGAAGGACACATTCCAAGAGTACCGATGAAACAAAGACAATCAAGTAACAGAAAGGATACCAGAATGGATGTGGACCAGGAGGAGGAATGTTCAGATGAAGAAAGATGGTATTATCCTTATATACCAGAGACTACAGAAAGTCATGATTGTATTGTGTCTCAACCAAACTCTCAAAACGTACAGAAAATCCCATTAAGAGTTTCTGCTGAAGAGTTCTATCCTACAACTACCACACCCAATCTTGAACAAGAACAAAATGATGGAACAGTAGTTGGCGACCAAATCTGGGCTACAGACATGGTGGGACTAGACACTGCAGAATTACCCTCATTAAGTCAAGACTTACCTGTGAACCAAGATATGCAAATGGAAAATGATGTTGATGGAGAAGACTCAACTCCTGTCAGAAGATCTACCAGACAAGCTAAGCCTAAAGAGATCTTTACGTATGACACACTAGGTCAGCCAAGATACATACCAAGTCAGATTCACACCATACAAACTCACACAATGCTAGCTACTCCCATGACATGCCAGGTAGTTAACGTAGCTCCTTGGTGGCAACAAGTACCTATTTGGGTTACTTAAATCACTAAATAGTGTTCAGATACCAATTGAGTTTAATGTCGGGAGCCATTAACTGAAGGAGGGGAGAGTGTGACGGACTGGGGTTGATATGGTCACAAAACAGACACCCCAAAGCAAAGTACATATTCATTTTTTTTATATATTTCTAAACATCTCCCTTCTATTCTATTAATAACCAGTAGATGGCAGAGAAGGTACACAAACAGAGTCTATATAAGGCCACACACCATGTGACTGGAAATTAAACTACTTCCAGCCATAAAGTCAGTGGTCATATCTCATGCTGTTTGTGTGATTCTTTGCAGGTATGTACTCTAAATCGTTCCTAATCTGTATTAACCTGTGATAGAAAGATTCCTAAACATCTTGAGCAGATGCAGAAAAAGTCTCAGCAGATTTTATGCTATAGTTTTGCTGTAATTAGAAGTTTAGAACAGCATGTGTCAGAAACAAGTGAAAAGTGCATAAGAACATGAAATATACTGCATTAGTCAGAACAAATGTCTATGATAAACACTAAACCTTTCTAAATAGGTATATTTAAACCTGATTTCTTGAAAATGGCATAGATTTATAGAAGCACATGTTTTCTGTTATTTAATATAGAAAAAAACCTATTGTATGTAAAGCTTATGTATTGCATCATACAGACATGCAATGTGCACCATCTAGTGGTTAAAAAAAGAGTACTACCATGAAAATATTTGTATTAAAGCAATGCATTGCTAGTATGATTATTGCACACTTAAAGTGTACCAGAGAGATACAGATAATTATCTATAACACTGAATAACAGGGATATATACGTTATTAAATTTAGTAATGTTCATTGTTGTAACTACGTTTTAAAATACTTTAGTTAAAATCTGTATTATATATATTGTTAATGGTTATAAACGTGTGACTATAAAAATGTAAAAGATGTATTGTTATGTAAAAATAAAACTACTTCCAGCCATAAAGTCAGTGGTCATATCTCATGCTGTTTGTGTGATTCTTTGCAGTCCACGCCAAGCTGATCACCTTATCTCATCGCGTCTACAATCATCGGCTCTCTTAATTCACATTTTGAGGCCGGTAACAATGGCAAGGCTGAAAAGTACAAGCATGACTCCCAAAAGCAGAGGCATGATGGGACCTGTAGTTTCACAACAGATGGAGAGCCACAGGTTGAGCACCCCTGCTTTAGGGAGTTCCAGACCACTCCAGGAGCTGCTGAACCCCCATTGAATTGCAGGAATTAATTTATCCTGTTAAAGCATTTGGGTTCTCAATCAGTTCCAACCAACAGGGATTGATCTTCCACTCCCCAAGGCAAGTTCTTTCCCCTACACTTATAGTAATGGTCAGAGGAGAGTGGTCTGAAATTTATATATATATATATATATATATATATATATATATATATATATATATATATATATATATATATATATATATATATACACACACACACACACACACACTGCAGTCAGAGTAGAAAATACAAATACCAGTGCAGGCAGAGTATATAACATAGTGCATTGAAGTGGTTAAGGGGAACCCTATGACAAAATTAAGGAAAAAAAACGCATGGGGTCCCCCCAAAAACCATACCAGGCCCTTTGGGTCTGGCAGAAATTTTAACCACTTGCCGACTGGCTCACACGATATATGTCGGCAAAGTGGCACGGGTGCACAAAACAACGAACTCGTACGTTGCTGCATCCTCTGCGGCTAGCTGGTGGCCCACGAGGCACGGAAAGGCAGAACGGGGAGATGCCCGTTAACAAGACATTTGCCTGTGCCTAGCAACATGACAGGGATCTACTGCTCCCAGTGATGGAGCAGTGATCGCTGTCATGTTCTAGTGAGCCCATCCCCCCTACAGTTAGAACATGCTGAGAGAACACAGTTAACCCCTTGATTGCCCCCTAGTGTTTAACCCCTCCCCTGCCAGTGACATTTACACAGTAATCAGTGCATTTTTATAGCACTGATCACTGTATGACTGCAAATCCAAAACAGTGTCAAAAGTGTCCGAGCTGCCCGCCGCAATGTCACAGTCAAATGTTTTTTTTTTTTAACAAAAATATGTGGAAGAATAGATATTGGCCTGAACTGTGAAAGAATTTTTTTTTTTTATACATACTTTTTGGGGATATTTATTATAGCAAAAAGTAAAAAAATATGGCCTTTTTTCAAAATTGTCTTTTTGTTTAAAGCACAAAAAATAAAAAACACAGAGGTGATCAAATACCACCAGAAGAAAGCTCTATTTGTGGGAAAGCAAGAATGTCAATTTTGTTTGGGTACAACGTCGCACAACTGCGCAATTGTCAGTTAAGGCGACACATTGCCGTATCGCAAAAAAGGGCTTGGTCAGGAAGGGGGTAAATCCTTTCCGGGGCTGAAGTGGTTAAGGGGAACTCCACAACAAAATAAAAAATAAATTGTCATGCCCCCCCCCCCCGCCCAAAATCCATACCAGACCCTTATCCAAGCAAGCAGCCTGGCAGGCCAGGAGGGGGGACAAGCAAGCGCCTCCTCCTCCTGCATCATAATCAGGCCGCTTGCTCTCAGAGACATGGTAAGGGTGCTTTGGGGTCCCCCCAAAGAACAGTCCCCATGTTGATGGTGACAAGGGCCTCTTCCCGACAACCCTGGCAATTGGTTGTTGGAGTCTGCATGGGGGGGGGCTTATCAGAATCTGGAAGCTCACTTTAACAAGGGGGCCCCCAGATCCTGCCCCCCCACCTATATTGTACCCCTACCCATTCACCAAAAAGAGTCAAAAAGTAAAAAACTACAATAGACAGTTTATTAAAGAAGAAAAAAATAAAATAAAAAAGGGACCTGTGATGTCCATCCATCTTCAATCACGTCGCCCAATGGACCCAAAAAATAGAAAAAAAGACATCCGCCTTGATGAGAGGCCTCACAGCGACCCTGTACGCAAGGGCAGGGCCACCTGGTGACGTAAATGAGTGACCCCGCCCCTTCTGCCATCATGTGACTTTTATTTTGGCGTGGAGCTCCCCTTAAAATCCATGCTTGTAGGGCCTGGTATGGACTGGGAGGGGGGACCCACATTGTTTTTTTCCCTTGATTTTTCATCTATATTTTGCAGGGAGCCGGCAATACATTACATCTGCAAGCAAGATTGAATTGCATTTTTTGCTTTAGAAATGTAATTTTGCTGTTCTACACTTCACACAGGAGTGCCACGTTACAGGCAGACTAAGGGGACCCCCCATGCACAATATTTAAAGGAGTATTTCATTTTTATTGTTGCACTATAAACATTAAAAACACTGCTCCTGAAAAAACAGTCGTTTTAAAAACTTTTTTTTTATGCATGGATACCCTGGGGCAGTAGTACCCGGGTCCCCATACACTTTTTATGGCAATAACTTACATATAATCCTTTAAAAATAGCACTTTTGATATTTCATGTTCATGTCCCATAGACTTTAATAGGGTTCACATGTTAGCTCAAACTTTTCGCCTGTTCACATGTTCTGGTGCGAACCGAATTGGGGGGTGCTCGACTCTATATATATATATATATATATATATATATATATATATATATATATATAACCCTTCTCCAGCTGTTGGTGTAAATTAAATTCAACGCATAAAAGGCTTGATTTCTTCCCCTAAACGGAAAGCATAAACTGCCACTTAGTTCTGCTGGAATGCATTCTGCTTTTCAGACGAGGGGAAGGCCCAACATTTTAATATCCAAACCTTACCTCCACGATTAGTGTCCCATTTCTTACTTGTGTGGGAACCCCCCTTACTACCTCCTCCCCCACTATACCCCATCATTTTACCCTTTCAGCAGCCTCTCCTTCCCCCCCTCCTCCCTTTTCCAGCACATAGGGCTATAAGCAAGTTGGACCACCCCATCCGTTTGTTTCTCCATGACTGTGGTTTTATGCTGCTATTTGCAATGTACTTTACTAAATGCATTTTTTTCCATGATACCTACAACATGAAAACAAATCAAGGTTAACGGGAGAGATGTTATCAGGGATGGTAACCTCTTAAAGGTGAAAACTACAAAAATATCCCCAAAGTGTGTGAAAGAGGACCAAATTTGTACCATGGGGTAAATAGAGTGCCTCCAATAACATGTGTTGGTGTCCATTTTCCTACTCTGATGAAGGGGTGTGGGTCCTGGAACATGTTAGTGGAGGCACTCTAATCAGGGTACAAGTTCACTCCGCTTTTGACATACTTTAGAGACACTTTTATACTTTTCTACCCCATCGTTTCTCCAATGTTAACTTCAGAGATTACTATCACTGTTGCTGGCTACTTATGACCTTATGCGCTGGTGCTCAATTAGGGATGGCGGTTCTGATGATATGCCCTGAACAAGCTACTTCATTTTAAAGTGTAATTTTACCATTTTTATTTATTAAAAGTGATTTTAACCTATTAATCCAGAGCACTCTGTTTTGCGTTTACATTTTTCCCTGCAGACTAATCCAGGCAAGCCTTTCCACTAACTGCTGTCTCTGCCAAGGCTCCCAGATTTATGCAAATTGCTATGTTTTGATGTTATGTATGCTTACAAATGTGCTATCTATATATATATAAAATATATATATGTGTGTGTGTGTGTGTGTGTGCGTTAATATTATACAGGTTTTATATAGCGCCAACAGTTTGCTCAGCGCTTTACAACATGAGGGCAGACATTACAGTTACATTACAATTTGGTACAAGAGGAATCAGAGGGCCCTGCTCGTTAGAGCTTACAATCTAAAAAGGAAGGGTCAATTGATACAAAAGGTAATAGCTGTGGGGGGATGAGCTGATGGCGGAAGTAAAACAGTGTTATTTAGAAGCAGGATAGGCTTCTTTGTAGAGAAGGGGTTTCAGTGATAGTCTAAAGATGGATAGATTAGGGGACAGTCAGACAGATTGGGGTAGGGAGTTCCAAAGGATGGGAGAAGCTCTGGAGAAATCCTGGAGGCAAGCATGGGAGGAGGTGACAAGGGAGCTAGAGAGCAGGAGGTCTTGAGATGACCGAGAGCAGCTTGGTTGGTATTTTGGGACTAGGTTAGTGATGTAACCGGGGCAGAGTTATGGATGGCTTTGTAAATTATTGTTAGTACTTTGAATTTTATTCTTTGGGTGAGTGGAAGCCAGTGGAGGGATTGGCAGAGAGGGGTGGAGGACACTGAATGGCTGGTAAGGTGGATGAGTCTGGCAGCGGCATTCATTATGGACTGAAGGGGGGATAGTCTATGTAAAGGTAATCCAATGAGGAGGGAGTTGCAGTAATCGAGGCGAGACATGACCAGGGAGTGAATTAGAAGCTTGGTGGTGTCATTAGTTAAAAAGGGGCGTATTCTGGAAATGTTGTGAAGGCTAGGGCAGCATGATTTGGACAGGGCTTGTATGTGGGCCTGAAAGGACAGTTCAGAGTCTAAGGTTACCCCTAGCACCCTGGCATGTGGGGACGGACTGATAGATGTGCCATTGATCTTGACAGGGAAGGCAGGCGAAGGGGCACGTGGGGGAGGAAATATTAAGAGCTCTAGAGCTTTAGATAGATTAAGTTTGAGGAAGTGGTTTGACATCCAGGCTGATAGGTCTGTTAGTAGATCAGTGATGCGTGAGGAGATTGATAGGGTGAGCTGAGGGGCAGAGACATAGATTTGGGTGTCATCAGCATATAAAAATGGTAGTGAAAGCCATGGGAGGCTATCAGCTGACCGAGGGAGGACGTGTAGATCGAGAATAGTAGAGGTCCAAGGACAGAACCTTGGGGGACCCCAATGGAAAGGGGAGTTGGAGAAGAGGAAGTGGAATTGTAAGTACACTAAAGGTGCGATGAGATAGGGAAGATTCAAACCAACAGAGTGTGAGAGAGATTATATATATATATATATATATATATATATATATACATATATATATATATATATTTTTTTTATTATCTAGTATATAGTATCTCTAAAAGAGAATTCATTAAAACATATTTCATATGACAAAAAAAGTCAACACACTGATACAATCTGAACATTTTAATTTACTATGCCATCTTCTCAGTACGGTTTTCTCCAGTGTTTGTACATTAATAAATACACATGTAAAAAAATCCAGTGTCTAGCCTTTGCCATAAAAATCATTTTTAAACATTAAACAAAAACCCAGCCAAAATGTAACACTTTTTTTTAAAATAAAGGGAACAGAAAGATTTACAGGGATGATAATAAGAACATATCATACCTATAGCTTTACTGTCATGAGACCTGTGTATACAAACCAGGTATTACTTTAACGACACTGAACACATGGGATAGCAACATTTTGTGAAGCTGACCAAACAAAATTGGAGATTGTCCAACAGAATCTATGATCACAGACCATGAATTTTACAAATGATGAACATAAGGCTGCAGAACACACTGCATATGCAAATAAGAAACCCCACTGTTAGAGACTTGTTATAAGGCACTTTCAGGCATGTTTTCGCTGTCTTTCAATCAGTGCAATTAGTAGTAATCCTTGTTCCCGTAAATACTAATCTCTTTTATCATTTATCACAGGTTGAGGGTGATTTAGCTAAGAGTGTTTGCAGGATCGACCTATATGCCATGTTACTCTCTAGTAGTCATTCTATTGCTGAGAAATGGATGAAAAAGAATTCAACCAAGCTTTGTGTATAATGTATTCAGTATCTTTACTGCTGCCTGTCGACATATTATATACAACTGTACAATGAAAGCATATGTTATCACAGTTTTAAAAAAGATCTCTTAATCATTTCTTATTGATCTTTAAATATTAGTCTGATACTCGCTGTCTGTAGACTGGAGTAGAAAATGTGTGCTTTTCAAGAAATAATTTAGGCTACTCTTTTACCAGGCGAAATAAATCTCAGTTTTCTGTGAACTTATTTGGGTTGTGCTGTTGTATGAGAAGAGGACGGAAGTGAAGCTCAGTATTAGAAAACAAGGTGCTCCCAATGTAACACTCAGTTCTGGCAATAGACAGAAAGCAGACAGAAGGGTCTCAGTAACAAACGTGTTCTATTCAGTGTGTTGTATAAGAAATGTCAAGTATAAGGGTAGGAAGTACAATTACTTGGCAGCACAACTATCTGATTGTTTTATTTTCCTTGTCTGGAATTAGGATGAAAGTTTCTGTAATAAAAAAAAAAAAAAAATGTTTGCAATAAAAGTTAAAAATTCAAGTAATGTGCAATCTTTGTAGTATAAAAATATTTGTTTTCAGCAGGTCTGTGAGTATCAAATAACAAAACTAGTAGTAAAATTTACAAAAAAAGGAGCTTTGTTTAAGAGTCCCCGTAAAAATATATAAAATATCTACAAACATATTCTTTTACAGATTTTTACAATGATTTTTAAGACACATAAGTTGGTGAAGTGAATGAAGGGCACTTGGTGTCATCTATAGTGTGCATTGTTCAGCAGGCTGGAAGGTCACATTGTGACAACACAATTCAGCAGTACTTGACACCAGGGGAGGACTGCCTGTATATTGCCGATTTCTCCAGAGCGGAACCATGCTATTTTCATGAATTCATGAATCTGTTAGCTTAGTCTACACCACAAAGCAGTCTCCTTGTATGGACCTTTGAATCTGTCCAGCACTTTCTGCTGTGTCCTCTGTTGTGATGTCCTTTTCATCCACGGAAAAGGAATCTTGCTTATGCTCTATGCTCTCATTTTTGGCACTGGGTGCTTTAATTTATTATGGATCCCAACAGCACAGCTCTTTTGTTTATTATTTATATCATGAAGCAGTCACAAGTCTGCCAAATTAAGTAATTGCCTTAGCAATGATACATCCTCGACCACCACAGTTGTGCTCCTCTGTATAATCCCAGATGTTCGGGAAGTCACAAGCTTTGGGACGAGAGGTTCCTGGTCTGTAGAATTCTTCACAATCTGATGATTCAAATTGAAGTTTCATTACTGCCACTGTTCATGAAAAGAAAGGAGCATGCAGGATTTGGGTTAAACACATACATTACTGAATGTTAGTTTACATGTCATGCATGTCACAGAAAAGGAGAGCGGACCAGGGAATACTCATATCTAACATGCACTAACAACCCTGCCACCATTTTCGTGCATTCCAGTACTCATGCAAAGATAAAGTAACTTGTGCGGTTTACCAACGTCATTGTTTTACAGAATCTTGGCCATAAGTTAAAATCTGACTTTCTGCTCCTGGGGAATCAGGTGGCTGGTAACCCTACAAAATGATAGGACAACTTTTCTGTAAATGGAAGCCCTTAAATGGCTGTTATTTATCAATTTATCATAAACTGTCCATGCATACTGCTCTACAATGCTGTTCTTCCATAGAACGAGCATCACTATAGGGAATCAGGTAGTATCAGGCTCCTGTGGTGCACAGTGGCCTCAGCAATGATTAATAACAACCTACAAAAATGAGCAGTAGTATATCAGACTTCATGGAAGTATTAGAGATCTGGGAAACATTTAAAATAAATATATTAAACAAAATGTACGTCTACTTTTTATTTTACCAGAGCTTCACTTATAAATTTTAACTTAATTTTAACTTCAGTGCAAGACACTTTCACCCCTTCCTGCCCAGGCCAATTTTTAGCTTTCAGTGCTGTTGCACTTTGAATGGCAATTGCGTGGTCATACTACCAAAATTAACTTGTTTTAATTTTTTTGAGACAGATAAAGCTTTATTTTGGTGGCATTTAATCACCACTGGGTTTTTATTTTGTGCTAAACAAAAAAAAAAGACTGAAAAGTTTGAAAAAAGCCCCAAAAAATCCCCAAATTTTTCTTAGCTTCTGTTATAAAATTTTGTAAATAAGTAATTTTTCTTCGTCACTGATGGACATTGATATGCTGCACTAATCAATCAGGGGGTGTTTATACGTAAAAGGTTTTTGTACCCTAATGCAGAGAATGGATTAGGGTAGAAAAACCTTTAGCCACTAAAAATCCATATTTCCAAGATAAGGAATTCAAAATACATCACAATTGAAGCTGCCTCCAGACGTCTGCATATTAGTTTTATGATTTTTGCTCCATCCGAGTAATCCTCTTCTTTTCAGACTAGGCACACACAACAGGAACTTCTATGTGCATATGGCAACTAAGTGCTGTTCTGAATCAGATTCTGTTCAAAAGGTAGCTTAAAAAAACTGAGCTTTCAATTTAAAATTTAACTGGCCTGAGTTAAACTGAAACTTGAGATTTATTTTCAAGCAGCATTAAAGTATAGCAGACCTTTTTTAATTAGAGAACATTGATTTTAGTGACTTAAACTTTGCCACTCCGAGACAGTTTAAAGCTGCTGAGAGGCATGAAGTGCGAGTACCAAAAGCAGCCCCAATATCCTTCAGTTACAGTCAAATCCCAACCAATATGGCAGGCAATGTTTGTAAACTTACTGATAATGATGAAGCTTTTCAATTTGCCTTCTGCTCATTTCAATTGGCCAATGGACCACAGATGCAGCACATCTTAGTGATGGACCAATGAAAATATATGTAGGGGGGAGGTGGGTCTGGAGGAAATGGAAGCAGTAAGGTTTGACATGACCCATAAGTGTCAGAGCTGTGCCTGTCACAATAGCCTGGCATTCAGGGGAAGCAGGGGTTACTGGAAGATGCTAAAGGTATGTGTATGAACATTGGGGTGCCTGCACTTTACAGCTTTCAGCAGCTTACTTTTTATTCTTAAAGTGACAGAGTTTAGGGGCTGAAATTCTATATTGTTCAAACTCACTGACAATAAACTTGCATATTAGTTTGGCACTGATCATGTATAAAATGCATGGCTCTATGCACATATCCCATTATATGTTCATTCATCTTGAATGCAAATATTTCTTTAGCATACTTACTCAGAGTCTGAAGCCTCTCCATTTGTAGGTCCAGCTTGTATACTCATCGCCATGCCATTGACCTGCTCTCGAGAATGATCCCTTCGTGCATTTTTTATGGTTATTGCTGTGTCTGTAACTGGACGGATGCCATCATTCGAACATAGTGAGGAAGTCTTTGATGAAATAGTACTTTGATTATAGTCTAATTTATCTCGTAGCCGGTTTTTCAGATTTTTGTCCGTCAAAGGAGGAGGGTATGTGACTTTATTTTTCAGAATACCTGTTAAAGAAATTAAAGAAAACATTTAATCTTTAAGCATCCCATAAAAATGGTATCATACCCTACCATTACACAATACTTGCAATAGTACCATTATCTACACCAAGGTTCCATGGAAGCCCAACATTCGTCCAGAGGTTGCTACGGGTTCCTTGAGCAAAGAGAAATTTCTGAACCACAGATAAAAGGATCAATGGTTTCAATGGGAACTTATAGCAGAGGTTCATACAAAAATGTAACCCCCTTTCGGGGGGGGGGGGGGGTGCAGACACTTATTGCACCCACTACCTATTTGCACCCACTTCTGGGCATAGACTTCCACGGGAGTCTACGCCTCTTCCCGTCCCGCCGCGCTGTCTGCTGAGATGCACACGGGTCCCAGAGACAGCACGGACCATTTAGATTGCCCTGTGCGACTCACGCATGCACAGTAGGGAACCGGGAAGTGAAGCTGCAAGGCTTAATTTCCTGATTCCCATAGCGAAGATGGCAGTGGGAGCATCCAAGGACCGAGGGACGGTTTGGTCTCAGGTGCCGACATCGCTGGACCCTGTGACAGGCGAGTGTCCTTATTTTAAAAGTCAGCAGCTGCAGTATTTGTAGCTGCTGACTTAAAAAAAATAAAAAAAAATTTTGCAGGTCTCCCGCTTTAACTATCTGTAAGGGGGTAATTCTTCCCAATGACCACAAGTGTAAGGAGCATTCTTCCCACTGACCATCACACTAATGTACAATGAGTTTTATATATAGTCGTTTGTAGCAGGGGTTCCCTGAGACTGGAACGTTATTTCAAGGGGTCCTCTGTGTTGAAAAAGTTGAGAAAGACAGATCTACACAGAAGAATGCATTCAACAGTGGAAGATGATGTCTGTATACCGTAATGCTTTCTTGTATTTCTGTCTTGTAGAATGCATGTATTTTTTACCATAGTCCTGTACACAACTGATCTGGTTTTATAGATTAGGTATAATAACGTTAAAGCGGTTCTTCACCCTAAAGGGGAAGTTCCGCTAGTATTATCCCTCCCCCCCTCCGGTGCCACAATCGGCACCTTTTGGGGGGGAGGGGGGTGCAGTTACCTGGATAATCCAGGTAACTGCACCCACATCCGGCCAGACCGCCGCAGACCCCCGCATCGCTCCGCCCCCCCCCCCCCCGTTGTGTTCTGGGAAACACAGTTCCCAGAGACACAGCAGGGAACCAGCGCATGCGCAGTAGGGAACCGGGCAGTGAAGCCCTCATGCTTCACTTCCCGATTCCCTGACATAGGATGGCGGCGGTGGCTGCAGCGAGACGAGCGATTGCTCGTCATCTGCCGCCGACATCGCTGGAACCTGGGACAGGTAAGTGTGATATTATTAAAAGTCAGCAGCTGCAATATTAGTAGCTGCTGGCTTTTAATATTTTTTTTTTAGGTGCAGCTCCTCTTTAAGTGTTTTATACAGTATATATACGATATGAATTTTTTTGTTATTTTATTTTAGTATTGTGATTTTATAACCACTCTTTTCTTGTTCTGATTGCAGACCCTTTTGCTATAACAACTGAACAGAGAACAACTATACAAACTTGAGTAAAAGGGTTAGAGTAACAAGTGTTATCAATCATGCAATATTGTATATGCTGAAAGGGATTAACATACTCAGCACCATTTCCATCACAGGTATCTTTAGAATTAGATGACTGAATTTACAGCATGACATGGACAAGATTTGCACATAATATAGGATTGCACATCATCACCAGAAACACACTGTACAATAGAACATGGGTGACAAAGTTTGAACAAGTCACGTATAGCCTTTGTTCTCTTCAGTAAACTTGACTCACTAAGTAAATATAATGGGCAGGACAGCTATAAAGGGAACACATTCATCATTGTCTGAGCATTATAGTTATATTGTTAAGTTTTATTAATGTTCAAGAAGGTTTCAGCTGATTCCGATAGACAAGTCTTAACTCTTTGGTATCTACAAATGCCAATTTGGTATGTACAAACGTATAAGCAAATTTTCATACAGAAATGTAATCTATTTTCTTGTGTCATCACAGCTCAGTGCATGGTATCAATTCCTCAAAAACTGAGATAATCCTGAACATTACAGCAGTAACCACTTCAGTATTCTCCAAACTGCAGCCCTTTGGCCCTATTCACACCTGAGTGTAATGTTTTCAGGCAGAAAGTAGTGCAATTTTACGACAACTTTGACGCGTTTTGCTGCCATTTTGTACAGGTCAAAAGGTCACCAATGTAAGAAGCAGAGAAAGACCCAAACCTGCCTAGAAAAAAAAAAAAGT
Source organism: Lithobates pipiens (assembly GCF_037356315.1). Taxonomy (NCBI): domain Eukaryota; kingdom Metazoa; phylum Chordata; class Amphibia; order Anura; family Ranidae; genus Lithobates; species Lithobates pipiens. The sequence goes on from NW_027507903.1 coordinate 183,338,331, forward strand.
TCCAAAACTTGTTTGAGCTTCAGGCGTTTTGGAGTGGAGATGTGAACAATCTCCATAGAGAATAATAGATTTTTTCCCCTCCAGCATTTTGTAGCTTCAGGCTTCAAGCTACAAAATGCTCAGGAGTGAATGGGGCCTTAGTATGCCCTTATGTGGCCACTGGGGCACTATTCTGCTCATTGATTCAAGGCATTATTTTCTCCTACTGACACCAACAATGAGGCACCAATCTTTTAACTGACACCAACAGTGGAACATAACTCCTCTCATTGACAATGGTGTCATAGTGTTCCAACATTTGTATCAGTGGACGAAAGTATGGCCCATCGTTGGTGCCAGAGGTATGGCCCATCGTCCTCCCACTGACATCAAAGTTGGAGCACTATTACTCCCAATAATACCAACAATGGCGTTCTATTCCTCCCACTGACATCAATGATGGAGCACTATTCCTCCCACTGACATCAATGATGGGGCACTATCTCTGACTGACATCAATGATGGAGCATTATTACTCCCATGAATACCAAAGATAGGGCATTATTCCTTTCACCGATGCCATCGATGGGTCACTATTCTCTTCACTGATACCAACAATGAGGCACTATTCCCTTCACTGATACCAACAATGGGGCACCATTCCCTTCACTGAGACCAACGATGGATCACTATTTCTTTCATGGATACCAAAGATGGGGCGCTATTCCTTTCACCGATACCAAAGATGGGGCAATATTCCTTTCACAGATACCAAAGATGGGGCACTATTCCTTTAACCGATACCAAAGCTGGGGCCCTATTCCTCTTCCTACTGACCACAGGTACTATGTAATTTTTTTTACTCCCACGACCACTAAGCCCAATGAATTTTCTACTCCCACTGGTCCTTTGTTTAAAGGGTTTGAAAATCCCTGCTTTATGTTATAAATAAGGTAACAATGCACAAGTATGCTTTGCTTTTCTTCTATTTCCCGTTTTCGCTATAAGAGAATAATTGGTGAGTGTCAAATTACGTTCTTCATAAACATGCCCTTTAGGGAATCATTATATAAAACATAATCTTAAGCTCAGTTTTTTAGATATTTTTATGTTCGAACCCAATAACATGATTCTGAAAATAGATGAAGTACTGTCAAATATTGCCATAATCAAGCTTACCTTTTCTTAGCTCTGGCTGTTGACTGTTGTGATTGTTGACCACCTTGCCATCCTTGGTCTGTGCTTCATTCTCTTTGTCATGAGGTATCTCTCCACAGTGATTAACCTTGTTTTCATTATGAAGCTCCACATTCACTTTGGTCTCTACTTTCAGTGTACTTTTGCCCGCTTGATCCTCACTATCACTGGCTGTCATGCAGTCAGCAGGCCAGTATGGCTTAACGTGATTTGGTATTGAATCCACTGCAGGAAAAATATAAATACAATTGCAATTTTTAATGATGTATTTTGCATTAAAACTGTGCAAGAATTTACAGAGCAGGGGGTCTATTTTAGTAGATGCTGCAAGACCAAAAAAATAAAAAATAAAAATATGAGTGCATATGTGTATTATTCAATAACTGCACATCTATGACATGCATTATACGTGTACTTGAGGGAGTTTCAACTTTTAAAATGTAAGTGTAAAGAACCTGGTCCTCCAAGGTAGCAGAAGTTATTTCTCAGGATCGTTAAATTTTTATTAATTTACTCAATGCCTTAATCCCACCCCCCCCCCCCCCCCCGTTTTCTATTCATTCATCAAAAAAAAAAAATGGCCACTCTAGTAGAGAGTTTCTTTTTAAATTCTGGAACTTTAGTTTAGCTCTATCTACATCTCCTCTTCCATAGTCTCAGCAAATTTGAAAGATTATACTTCATGAATTCATGTTTTCTGGAGATGCTCTCTTTGCAGTTTGCCCTGCACCACTCCTACTCGTCTCTGTCCTCCATAGTTGCACTGTTGCAAGTAATGTCTGACACAACAGATTTCAACAGAAGGTCCATCAACCGCTGGGGTCCAAAGCATTTGGCCATGAATGCAATGAAGGACTAGGAATATTTTGAAGCAAGTCTTGCTGTGTCAGGCAGGCTACATCTCTTGGGAACTATTTTCAGGTAATAGGTTTCAGATTTGCTCAGACTGGGAAGGAGGAGAATGTTGAGGTAGAGTTCTGCATAGTGCCGATATCCTTTAAATAACTGAGAAAACGGTCATAAGATTTAAACGAATTACCTTTAGGCGTACTATGCACAGGCCCACGTTCATTGTTTTTAGGGCTGGTTGGTCTCCACTGTTGCTCTGTTCCAATTTCTTCATCTTCACTATCCGAAGAGCGTGAAGAAGCATAAGAGCTGCTATGTTCATCAAGAGATAACTCACTGTCAGAGTCAGAGTCGTGTCCTGTACATAAGAGATTTGTATTGTAAGAATCAAGAAAACCAGGCATATCCATTTCTGAAATCGAATGTTGACTAAGTTAGGAGACTCACCATGAGAGCGCGTTCGGTTTCTGTGGAAATGCGCAGTATCCACCTCTGTAACACCAGCGCGGGTCTGTCCCGAAGACATACTGAGCTTTTGAGCAGCTTCATCCCTGTATCAGGCAATAATCAAGAAATAGTACAACTAAATAAAATGCAATTCTAAACCACAAGAAATAGACAATTATTATAACAGATGGAAGATGCATCAGGACATGCACTGAACTGCTGAACACAAGCAAGCAGCAAAGAAAGCAAGATGGTTTAGGATATTTTAAATAGAGGTCTCATTTTTATTTTGATCCATGTGTTTGTAAGATATCTGGAAGTGATGCTTATACAATACTGTTCTATTTAGGTGCAAAAACAGCTCCAGGGCATGACAAGCTTCAACAAAACTATGCTACGAAGTTCAAATAAAAACACCTTTCCTCAGCTCTCCATTCTTAACACCCACAGTGTACTCTGCGTATGACTTTATAGGTTAATATATCACACACAAAAAAACAAACATTATTGTACTCAAACCTGGATTCATATGTGATTATACTGAATACAGTAAAACAACAAAAACATCCTACCAACAACAAACATCAAAGGAAATAGTGTTTAAGTAGGATTTCTGCTTTGTCTTTACAATTTTGGCGGTATTATGAAATATTTCCCATATCGGAATGGGAACTAACAGTTTAATAGGAGATCTACAGTGAACCCAACACTAACAACCTTACTGGGAAATCTTTTAACCTCGTTAGAAATTTCTATCCAGAAATGAATGTTCTGCTAGGTCTGTGCTGTGATCTGAACAGTCCCTTGGATGAAGGTACGTCATATACAAAAGTATAAATTAAGCTGCCTATATATGGATTGAAGTTTAGACCATTCAGCAGGGACTGGCCAAATTCTGATTCATATATGGGCACTGTGGTTGTACAGAATTTGGTCTACCTATAGACTTCTGTAAAACTGCTCTGTCAAATTTTTCCTGCTCAATCAGCATACCAGACCATGGCCTGCAGCACTGATCCATGTATTCTGAGGGTGGGGAACTCTCCCCGCTGTCAAATCAGACTCGCTGGGGAGGATTTCCCTCATACACATCGAGTGTATGCGAGAATCTGGTCAGTTTTTTGGTTCAGTCCACTGGTTGAACAAAAAATAAATAAAAACACCATTATGTATGGGCTGCCTAAGTGGACATATTTATAAGGGGGTCTACAAACATCATTCATCTTCATCATATCCTGTCAACCAAGTGCCATTTCAACCCTAATGTGTACGAGAACAATTCAAAGTATAAATGCATTGCCAAATCACAGTTTAAAAATCCAGTTGGAGAGACATGAATTAAGCTGGTTTATTGTTGATTGCAACCGCTTAGAAACTAAACAGGATATTTAGCCTGCAACTAAAGGCAGTAAGCCCTGTTTTTCTTTTCAGAGTGTTCATAATTCTACATCTATGTACATTAGGACAGAAAGAAGGATGAGCTTGTGTTAGATTTACTTTGCTGTAGTGCCAGGCGGTGGGAAAGCTAGCCATGCAGAAAGCAGAATTTATCCTTTTGTTAAACGCTGAAAGATTTGATAGCAATATCTGCAAATTTACCTGAACACACTGGGCTCTCTGTAGCATGAGAACTTCTAATGGCAGCAGAAAACAAAATGATGTTTTTGTACTGACATTCAGTACTTTGGGAATATTGCAAGGTGTATTCTCATACAACGATTTTTGGCCTATTCCTTGAAACAAAAATAGCCAAGCGCCATGCACCCACCACCGCATTACCTGAGGATATAAGCAAGGTAGCTATTGTGGCTCTTGGCTGACCTGACGGTGCTCTCCAAGGAGACTGTAGACTCTCCAATACCAGTTCTGTACATGTTAGAATCATCCATATATGTGTTGTTGCAGTTTAAGGTTCGCTAGAGAGAAAATAAGACAACCATAAATAAGGTTCTACATTTTTTTAATCACTTAAATAATTTGCCATGTCTAGTAAAAGCTTATGAAACATACCATCACTTTTATCCTCAAAAACAGGCTTTTTTTATGTGAAGCATCAGTTATCCAGATATCTTACAAACACATGGATCAAAAAAAAAAATCACATAAAAAAGACAAACGTGATGTTATCCTCCATAATTATACATTTTATGCACAAAAGTTATTGTACATTATTGTATTTAAAAGCAATCTTACATTCTCAATATTATAAATATGATAATTAAAACACATGGGGCAAGGATCCTTTAAACATTGCTTCCCTATAAATATGCTCGTTAGCACACTGTGTCCAACAGATTTAAAGATGGACGCACAGTAAATGAATAGCAAATAACCAAAAGTCAGCTTGCATATTTTACACTCACTTCACAGAAATAGCTTAATAGGCCAGCTGTATTGTTAGGAGTTTTTTCACACTGTAAAGCAAATCTACAGCATGGAGATACAGCTCCTTCATTCAGATTACAATGTCAGTGTACCTTACTGCATATTTATGATGTGCACACTCATTACGTGCAAAGTATTCCAAGTAATCCTATTACAAATACCACATGACTACTATAAGCTAAATACCATAAATCCACTGCTAAGTGCAGACTGTATTTTTTTTTCTGAAGAAACTTTAACACAAGAAAGAAAATGTTTAAAAAAAATAAATAAAATTACTATTGAGTATTCTCAAGTCCTATCAAAAAACAATTAAAATTTAAAGAGAAAAGGCCATGTTTTGAAAGGAAATCAATGAAACCACATCTAGTACAGTATCTTTTTATCACATATTTTTGCAAAATATTGATCATAATAATAAAGAGTCCACATTGCATATCATAGGAAAAACATTCTACTTTGTATACTATACTTTGTTGGGGTATAAACTGCTCCTCCAGGAATTTACAGAACCCTCTAGGTTTTAAACATGCTAAGCTGCTCAGAATAAATACTGTTATTCTTTAGCTTTTACTGATGTTGAAGGCTGGGGACAGGGGAGGCATATTCAGAATGGTGTGCTGGATCAATATATATATATATATATATATATATATATATATATATATATATATATATATATTTATTATTATTTTTTTGTGGGGGGGGGGGGGGGCCATACCATCCTTATATGAATGGAAGAACTTAAAAACAGAGAGAAAGATCCCAATGGACCAGCAGCAGACTGAAAGATCTGTGAATCTCTGCTGGTTCCAAATTGGCACACTCTGGGTTAAACCTTAAAACTCTTCACAACAATTTGGTCATCTCTAAATTTTTCAGGAGCAAGTAACTTTGTACAACACGGTATAGGAATAAGCTGGAGAACACTTAATGGCTAAGTTCGCCTTTTAGAACATGTTGCACGCATATCCCCCTTGGTGTAACCCGCACCCACTGTCACAATTTAACAGCGTGGCAATGTGGGGCTCTGATCACAGGGCTGCGTCATTAATTCATAGTTTTCTGTGAATGAATGAACTACAACTACCATTAACCACTGCGGCTGATGGCTTGGAATTCTGAATGAACTGCAAGGGCACTGATGAGCACTCATAGTTCATTCACAAGCCCTGCGGTTTTTCACCAGACAGCCCTTTATGAAGGTATGGGCAGAAATCTGTAGGGCTTGTGTGAAGAAGCCTGACCATTGCACCCTTGACCCGCTGATTATGGGTGCAAAGCTTTTCAGGCTTCTGCAGGGAAATTGCAAAAATATGTGCATTTATTATGTTTTCTTAAAAGGTGAACTTATCCTTTAAACATTTCCATTTTGTAGTCCATTGTAAAAACAAAGCATTTCACATTCTGTATATGTACATATGTATGTCATGTAGAAAAAACAAGACAAGACATTTCATAATTTTCAAATGGGCTAATAACAAATTCTTGTGTTTTTATCAACAATTTCTTTATCTGTTACTGGGATGCTCAAATAAAACACAATAAATATTTACAAGATATGTGTACATATGATTTTTCAAATTCTCATTTCAAAAACTTTCCAATTTAATCCCATAGAGCACCTGCGGAGGGCAGCAGAGAGACACCAGAAAATGAATAGTGAAATGTCAGACTGGACTTACTGTTAATAATGTGGCTCTTGTAGTAGTTGTGTCATCTGCTAGAACTTTCTTTCCAGTAAAAGTATTCTTTAATTGTTTTCTCACTTCCTTGTTAAAGATGCAGTGGAAAAAGAAGATGAAAAGCCCCTGCAACAAACAAAAGGTCACATATATTTATTTTCCAATAGTTACACAACACATTCAACCTGAAGAATACAAAAAGTGTCAACCACCAAATATGTGTGTATATAAATTTAGCACGTAAAAGCAGCGCACAGTGTACCCACCAATAGCAATCAACATGTCATCTTCTTCATCATCTGACCACATTAGGATAATAACAATTGGAATGAAATCAGTTATTGGCTACTGGACTCCATACAGCCATTACACATTGAACTAATAAATATGATATATAGCTGCAGTAGCATGATTTTCTAATGGATACAGTTTATTACATCCTACAAGTAGACATAATATCCCACACTTGGCTATCTGAAGACCTAACAAATAGATTCCCACTTTGATTTTCTCTAGTGCAGTAAGTAGTTATCAGTATAAAGATCAGCAGAGGTCCAGGGGCAGTTTAGGAACATATATTACTGCTGCTGACAGAAACAGTCAGTGATAGGTAATTTAATGCTGTAGATGCAATTTAGCCAAAAGCCATTTAAAAAGATCTCACTATGGGTAGGTGTAGAGACTACAGTGACCTGACTAAGGAGAGGAGACACAGAACATTTTACGACTATTATTGTACCACATTGAAGACAATTTGTCAAAAAGACAAATTGATAGAGATCTCAAAGCAAAAATCTTTTGAACATACAATAAATAAAATCGCTTGTCTGAACTTAGAGGAGACAGCCATTTAAAATAAGCCAATCAACGAGCACAGTTAAAGATAGCCAAAAAAAAAAAAAAAAAGAACTTGGCACCCATAAATTTTAGTGGATCAACGGATTAGGACACAGTAGATCGGCTCATGAAAACAGATTGGGAAAATTGCCAGTAGAAAAGATCTGTCATTATTGGTTCATCTCTGAAATGTATAACACATCTAAAAAGGCACTAATACAAGTTTATATATATATATATATATATAAATATAAAAAAATATATATATAATAATGTTACCAGCAATCAGATGTCTAGCTTATCTGCCAAAGCTATTTTAGGAAAACAGCACAGTGGTTGTCAACTTAGTAACTAAAGGGCCCCTTGTGCAGCCTTTCGTGTCCAACGGGCTTCATAATAACTTTGTTTTAAAATGTTTTTGTTGCATTAAACACATAGTAAAAAAATGTTTTACTACACGTTACTAGTGTGTTACCAGTATCATGTGATAGCAGGCGGCGAAGGGAGGGAGGAGTCGGGAACACCGGCGGAAGACCCGAGGAGGAGGATGATCAGGACTGCTTTGTGCAAAACCATTACACAGGGCAGGTAAGTGTAACATGTTTGTTATTAGAAAAATAAAGGGGGTTTACGATGACTTTAACTGCGTCCGTTTTTAGGATTTGGCCATGCATCAGGAACTGTTGCTTATTTCAGGAGCCAATGATAATCACAAAACAATGGTAGAAATTGCATTTGTAATTATTAAGCTATCCAAGGCATTTTCTATGGAGAAAAGAATGGTAATAAATAAGCATTGTAACTGTTTCCAAGCATGAAGCAGTTGCTGCATACGCTGGTAATACTAATAGCTAATACAGCTACTCACATCTACAGGTGTTTTTACAAACTTTGCATAAAAATAAAGGTTTCATGTTTACATAAATGTCATAACAACAACATTAAATGGTTTTAAAATGTATGTCCTTGTTTTTATGAAGGACATGAAAGGGGGTGTTATAAAGCTGTGGAAAAGAAAATCGGGTGATAGGAGGTAGCAGAACAGAGACAAAGTAATATAGGAACCAACATTTCAAATCTTGGCCTGGGCAAGACTTAAGGCACAGCAAGGTAAATATAAATACTGAATGCTGGTCTGCCTGTGGCAACGTTATTAATGCCATCAATATTTAAATAAGAGGTGCTACTTCTAAGTAAAGTGGGTAATTTGATGCGGTGCTAAGGTTATAATGTCTCTGAAGTGGGAGAGGAGGATGTGCTACATACACGGTCATTTCTCCTATTGCATTAGGCGATACGATTAAAGAACAATACAGTATGCAAAGAATTTTATTTTATTTTATTTTTAGCATAACCATGTGAACAACATTTCTTCATCAATATAGTTCACGCCTCAGATAGGTTTTAGGTTAGTGAAGACAGGTTACCTGCATACAGCTGAAGATGGCAAAGAGGTAGTGAAATGTCATAACATCGCTGTTGACTGCCATAAGCCCCAATAACCAGGTGGTACTGACTAGAAGCAGTAATAGGAATGCTGTTCTCAGTGTAGAGCTAAATGTCAGAATAAAATCCTGGGTTAGAGATGTGCATGTTGACGCATTATATTATAATGCCAAAATAAAACCAAAAAACAGTCCAGTAAACAGTTGGCAATTAGCAGTGGTTGGTATGACACTGTAGCCATATAACATTTTAGGTAAACTGTTAAGATTGTTAAAAAAAAAAAAAAAAAAAATTCAAACTTACAGGACTCCAGTTTTCTCAAATATTCGTTGCCTTCGCCCACAAGAGGTTTTCACAGCCAGTATAAAGATGATTATATTTATCTATAATGAAAATGGTACATAACAGTTGCAGCAAATGTAACACTTATTACTAAAAACACTATTACCCCATTCAAGACCGTTATTCCATCTCCATCTTATTAAATTAATGGAAACATCACCAAGATCATGTCCAGGAGCCCCTTTCATGCTCATTTTGGTGAGACATGCATGTATTATCAGTTAAGAAGAAAGCTCTCAGGTCTTATTCAAATGAGCAAAGAGGTCCGTACAGTATACAAGCCATTTGTTTATGTATCTGGACCTGCGTGAAGGCAGCATGCGTTAGTCAATAGAGATAAAGCAGCTGTACACAATCACTCATATCGGAGTTTGAGAGAATGCACTGCCACTACAGTATTTACTAATGTGGGCTACCTGCAACCTGCATGCAGCTCCTCTCTGTTCTGGATGCATAAACAATCAGCTCTTGCATGCTGCAGGCCTCTGTCGCCATGTGAATGAGCCTTTATGCCCCATTCACACCCATATTAATAGAAACCTACATTCCTGGACACTTTTTTTGGTGCATTTTCTCGCATTACACATATAAGGCCACCCATGGGGCATGGCTTGGCACGCATGGCAGCATTGAGAAGGAGCTTCGCTCTTCCCAAAGCCTCTCAGCCTTACACTGACACGGGCAGATTCAGGATATGGGCAAACCTAACCAGCTCCAGTCCGGTACACCTGCATGGCGTTCCTCATCGATCCCACGATCACACAGCATACTGGACTTATTCAGGTCATGACAACAGGCAGCTCGAGGTGCAGGCTCCTCCAAGATGGCATCCGATGCCCACGAGAATGACTACAGCGAGGAGTCACAACCTACATCTGAGGACATGGAGAGACACAGCTCTTCCCCTGATCACCCCCTGTCTTATGCAGACATGTCAGCGTTTGTAGCCGATATCAAGAACACTTTCTCCTCTGCTATCACGGAGTTGAAACCTGACCTGCTGGCCCTGAATGAGAAAGTGCATAGCACAGAATGCCTAGGGTATAAGAGGGATAAGGCAATTACCCGCTTAGAGTCAGTATCTAATGCCCATACTACTAAACTAATTGCAGTTAACCGCCACCTTGAAGATCTAGATAATTGGGGTAGGAGACACAATATCAGGGTGAGGGGTGTACCAGAGACAAGAACTTCTGATCAAATCACCTTAGCTCTGTCCTCCATTTTCAACAACTTACTGGAGAGACCTGCGGACACTATCATTGACTGAGTGAGCCAGCTCCGCCCAGAGACATAATTTGCTGCATACCAAACTACAATCTTAAGGACGACATCCTGTGGATGGACTAAAAAGCTTTGCTACTGGCTGTATCATACTGGGGGGTTATTTTAATATCCCTCTAATTCCACAGACACTTCCAATGGCAAATCTAGTATTTCATACTCCATCCTACGTAAAAAATCAAAAACATATTGAATTCACTGTCACTAGTGGATGCATGACGCTTGGTTCAGCCGGCAGATAGAGATTTTACTTATTACTCTCCATTACATAAGAAACACTTGCACATTGACTATGTGTTTATCATGCAACTTGGCATACCTCTACTGCATGCTGTGCACATAGGCATGCAAACTCTTTCAGATCATTGTCCAGTGTAGATTTCTTTGACACGGACAGATAAACCCCATGGAACATGCAAATGGCGGTTGAACCCTAACTTACTGACTGACCCCGTTTTGTCCCAACAGATAGCTGTAGCATTTAAAACATACTTTCAGCTTAATGACACAGATGGAATGTCTTCCCTGACAATTTGGGAAGCGCATAAGTGCGTCATACGTGGCAAACTTATCTACCTTGGAACTCACAAGAAAAGGGAAGCCAATAAAATCACTGAGACGCTAGATGCAAAAATTGCGGCCTTAGAAAACCAACATAAGCAGTGCCATGTGGAAGCCACCTCTACAGCTGTGAAAAGTCCTTGTTCAATCTCAAATCTCTATTTTAAGAAGGGCTTCTATTATGAGTACGGGGATAAATGTGGCAAATTTCTTGAAAAGACGCTTAAAGCATTAACCCATGCTCAATCTATTCTATCCATTAAGAATTTAGAGGGTCAACACTTGTACAAAACAGATCAGATCATGTTGCAATTTCACACCTTCTACATTAAGCTTTATAATCTCCCCGTGACCCATAAACCCCCGGACTTTCAAGGAGATAGAGAGCACATTTTGTGGGACTACATTAAAGAGTGGCATGCCTACGCTAACGTTGTCTGAAGTTGAATCGTTGGAGTCACCTATTCAGAAGACACGCTTCTATTGGCAATTAAGTCTCTCAAATCCAGTAAAAGCACAGGTCATGATGGGTTCACGGCACATTATTACAAAACCTTTACGGACATCCTAAAGACCCCCTTTCTCTCCATGTCCTTAATCACCTGAAAACCCCTTAACCCAAATCAGACACCTTTACGATGGCTCATATAGTTCTGCTCCCCAAACCGGCTAAAGATCCCACAGACCACTCTAGCTATAGGCCAAATTCGCTACTGAATTTGGATATAAAAATCTTGGTCAAAATTCTGGCTATTAGACTGACGACTTTTCTACCCAAATTTATTAGGCTCGAGCAGGTGGGATTTATGCCGGGGAGGGAAGCTTGTGATAATGTCATAAAGGCCCTCAACTTGATTAATTGTGCACATATGAAGGGAATTGAAGGCCTTCTCCTGTCTACCGACACAGAGAAGGCCTTTGATCATGTGGCCTGGGATTACCTGCTCACCACTTGTAGACCCATTGGCCTGGGATGTCACATGATGTCGTGGATAGTGGCTTTATATCTTAAACCACAGGCCAGACTTAAAAAAAATGGCACCCTTTCTGAAGTGGTACATATCAATAATGCTACGAGGCAGGTTTGCCCCCCTAGCCCTCATCCTGTTTATATTATCACTAGAGCCCTTCATCCGCCCGACCAATGCAAATTCAGAGGTTTTCAGATAGGTCATAACACTTGCAAAACAACAGCTTACACGGATGACCTTCTATTCTTTCTCGCTCAGCCACATATCTCAATCCCAAACCTTACTAAAGCCCTTAGAAAATAAAATTATACAAAATCAGAAGCCCTTAATCTTACCCTATTCCCTGACCCACTAGCTAGAGCAGGCGCCTCATGCTCATTCAAATGGGAAACTTAGGCCATCATTTACCTAGGAATTAGACTCGCAAGCAATCTTGAGGATACTTATCACGCTAACATTCCTCCCTTGTTAAACAATATACAAAAATACCTTAAGGGTTGGACAACTAGGCCCTTTCTCATGGTTTGGCAGAGCTGCCATACTCAAAATGGTAATATTGCCTAGAATCTTATACCACTTCCATACTTTGTCTATACCACTCCCCTGCAAGATTTTTAGACGACTTAAAGAGGAGGTCCGTTTAAAAAAAAAAAAAAAAAAAAAAAAAAAAAAAAGTCAGCAGCTGCAAACACTGCAGCTGCTGACTTAATAAACACACTCACCTGTCCAGGGCGCCCGCGATGTCGGCCGCCTGAGGCCGACCCGTCCCTCGGCTCTCGGCGCCGTCATTCCCTCTAAGGGAAACAGGCAGTGGAGCTTTATGGCTTCACTGCCCGTTTCCTACTGCGCATGCGCGAGTCCCGCAGCGCTTTCTGAATGGGACGCGCTGTGTTCTGGAACACACAGTTCCCAGAACACAGCGCGACCCATTACCCAGAAGACGCCGCGACGAAGAGAGAAGACAGAAGATCTCCGCGGAGGAGGAAGAGGAAGATTAGGAGAAAGTGCCTAGCAACAGGCATTTCTGGTAAGTAAAAAAAAAATTTTTTTTTCATTTTATTTTTTTTATATTTTTTTGTAATTTTTAATATTTTTTTGTTTTCAGGGTGGCCCTCCACTTTAACCACTTTCAGACCGGACCAATTTGCTGGTCAAAGACCAGACCACTTTTTGCGATTCGGCACTGCGTCGCTTTAACTGACAATTGCGCGGTCGTGCGACGTGGCTCCCAAACAAAATTGACGTCCTTTTTTTCCCACAAATAGAGCTTTCTTTTGGTGGTATTTGATCACCCCTGCGGTTTTTATTTTTTGCGCTATAAACAAAAATAGAGCGACAATTTTGAAAAAAAACGCATTATTTTTTACTTTTTTTTATAATAAATATCCCCCAAAAATATATAAAAAAACATTTTTTTCCCTCAGTTTAGGCCGATACGTATTCTTCTACATATTTTTGGTAAAAAAAAAAATCGCAATAAGCGATTATTGATTGGTTTGCGCAAAAGTTATAGCGTTTACAAAATAGGGATAGTTTTATAGCATTTTTATTAATAATTTTTTATTATTTTTTTTTTACTAGTAATGGCGGCGACTGCGACATTGTGGGGGACCCATCGGACATTGTTGACACATTTTTGGGACCACTGTCATTTATACAGTAATCACTGCTATATAAATGCAGTGATTCCTGTGTAAATGACACTGGCAGTGAAGGGGTTAACCAGTGGGTGGCAGTGTAGGGGTTAAGTGTTCCTAGGGGTGTGTTACTAACTGTTGGGGGGTTGGGCTTTCATTTAGTGAACACTGATCTCTGCTCCAATCACATGGAGCAGAGATCAGCGTCACTAGTTGCTAGGCAGAATGGAGAAATGCTGTTTACAACGGCATTTCTTCATTTGGCCGCTCCGTGAGACGATCGCAGGTATGCCCGCGGCGATCGAGTCCGCGGGTCCCGCGACCGGACTTATGGGGGTCCCGACCAGCGCGGGAGTGCGCCGCGCTCCCGATGGCAGGGCGGCAAATTTAAAGGGACGTACATGTACGCCCATTTGCCTGCCCGTGCCATTCTGTCGACGTACATCGGCGTGCGCTGGTCGGCAAGTGGTTAATGTCATCATGCGCACCTTTATTTGGATGGGGTGAAAAGCATGCATCAAACTTGACACCCTTACCAAGCCGAAAGAATGGGGGGGGGTCGGTCTCCCAGATTTTAAACTTTACCACTTTGGGGTACATTTAGCTAGAATTCTAGATTGGAATCGTCATAGGGAACAGAAATAATGGGTCACCTTGGAGGAGACCTCATTGACACTGTCCCTAAGATTCCTCCCTTGGATCCCATGGAAGAAATTACACGGTCTACAACAGCACCCACTATTGGGGGCAACGCTGAGAGCGCTTCATGCTGCGACCAGTCGCTATAAACTATCCTCTTTCCCAGGCTCGCTCATACCCATCACCCAAATCTGGATTTCCCCCGGGTAGATATTCACCAAGTCTCACCCACTAAGCAACATGTGCCCCTTTTAATGATGCACTGTGTTGATACTAACACGTTGAAACCTATCACGGAAACCAAAATCTCTCTCACTCACTTGCATCTTACACACAGGGGTGTTGCTAGGTAGCAAAAAGACCAGGGGCTTAGAGGGGGGGCTTGGTGTATGTGATACGGGCCTTTTTTTTGGCTGGGCCGTGACCTACCAACACTGACAGTAGTGACCTACATACACTGACCTACTTACACCGACGGTAGTGACCTACCTACACTGACCTTTACATGTACTATCTGACCTACCTTGGCTCAGCCATGGTGTGTGGTATCACAGCAGGCAGTCAGAGGAGGAGCCGGGAAGTAGAGGAGAGCGGCCCGTCCGAGCGCCGAGCGGGGATGTGGCGCGGTTGCCACATTGGAATTCCCGGTATTTGGACCAGTGGGACGTCAATCATAGGCGTTGCAGGCTCCAGAAGGCGGGACCTGCTATGGCACTCGACCACACTTGGCGGTGCTCAGGATCAGATCAATCCCAGTGCTTGCTGCTCGGGGCCAACAATGGAGCGCTACATGCCCGTGACTCTGGGCTTTTCAGGGTCACATTTGGGGCTTCAGCCCCAACCCAATCCCCCCCCACCCCCAGCCACCCCTGCTTACACATCACAGACTGCTCCATGAGACGCTACAAAGGTCTCTAACCAGACATCTACTTAATGCAGTGAAAATTCTGATTCCCAGGCACTGGAAATCAAAGTGTGCCCCTTCCATCTCTGAATGGTTTCACTCCATAGAAGATATCTATCCTATGGAGGAAACAGTGGCTATTGCTAGGGAATCCTCTGAAAGATTTAACAAGTTATGGTCCCCCTGGTTGGTGTTCTGGTACTCTGACCAATATTCACAATTAGATACACGGTGAAACTAACATCACAGCATAGGCTGCCATTTCTTTCTACCTACAGAAGGTCACCGACTGATTCCCACAATGGCTCTATTGGACAACCATATCTTTAGACATCCTCACCAAGACTCTTTACTGATTTTTCTTTCTTTATGTCTCATTTTACTTTACTGGTATATGTCCAATACTATTTGCAAGTGTTTATACTAATAGATTATAGGCTATAATGTACCTTCTTGCCCAAGTTACATTTGAGACCAGTTATTTTTGTTTATATGTGGACCTATTCACGCCATGTTGAAGTCTACAGCTTCAAAATGATTTTATGGTGTGTTTTTAATGCTCCCGTGGTGCTTCGATAAAGCTTTTGTGATGCTTTGGTGAAACATCGGTGATGCTTCCACGAGGCTCTTTTGAGGTTTTGTTGAAGCTTGACAGATGCACTGTGTGCGGATACCTGCAATTTCTTCAAAACTTTGAAATGCTTTGAATCACTACGAAAGCAACATGGGGTAAAAAATTTTAAGCAAAGCCAAAGCAAACGCAAAGTGTAAACAGGACTGTAAGCTAACCATTTTATTTAGTGACAGGGGCTTTGACTGGGATTCAAAGAGCTTTAACAAAGCCTGTCCGAAGCCTTGTTTTGAAGCAAGTGTAGGGGTGGAGAGCTGCTATTTGAGCGTTTTTCTGCTCAAGTCAGGCATTTTTATTGAAGTCTATGGGGCCAAAAATGCTTGTAATATGCCAAAAAGAAGCTCATGTACTTTTTTGCGCTTCTAGCATTTTGTTTCAGGTGCAGAAAGCTCAGATGTGAACAGGAGCCATTGAAATGAACAGCATTTTGCTTGTTGGGCATTTTGGAGCTTCAGAGCTGAGAGTTTTACAATCTGAAAATCGCTCAGGTGTGAACGGGACATGTACTTAATAAAACCTGCATGTCTAATTTCTGATGCTTTCCTACTTAAGGCCCCAATCACACCTGAGTGATTTTCTGCTTAAAGCTTGTAGCTCTAAAAACGCTCAACAAGCCAAATCCCATAAATTTCAATAGCCTCTGTTCATATCTGAGCATTCTGTCACCTAAAGCAAAACGCCTGTCGCCCAAAAAAGTATATGAGCTTCTTTGTGACAGAATACAAGTGTTTTTTGGCCCCATAAACTTCAATAGACACGCATAACTTGACCGTTTTGTTGCTCATTTTCTGCTCAAACAGCAAGCTCTCCACCCCTAATGCTTTCTACTGACTAAACAAAAATGCTTGAAGCTGTAAAACGCTTGTAAAACACTTTCCAAAACGCTTTAAAAAAAAAAAAAAAAAAAAGCTGGTAAAAAGTTGCAAAAAAGCTTAAAAATAAATGCTGAAAAACGCCAGCAAATCGATACGATCAGGTCTGAATGGGGCCTAAAGGGCATTTGCCCACCTCTTTCAAATCCTATACATGTGACTTTTTCAGCCCCTGGCTTCATTTCTGCTTTGGCAGCCACTGCTGTTCCCAATCCCTGCTCCTTCCCCAAACACTCATTATTATAACCCACTATCCTACCTAATGGCAAGTCTTCACCCCTTTCGGTCCATCCTCTCCCCAGTGTCACATTCATCACGCACAAGATGGAACCACGTGCCTTTGTACCCATTTGTTGCTCTTCTATGCATTAATGGTTAAATACTTATGCACATGAATGTGCCACACACCTACAGTGCCTTGCAAAAGTATTCACCCCCCCTGGCTTTTTACCCATTTTGTTACATCACAGCCTTTAGTTCAAGGTTTCTTTAATCTGAAATATATGTGATGGATCAGAACACAATAAGTTGGTGAAGTAAAATTATTTTTCAGAAATAAATAAATGATAATTGTGTGTATATATTCACCCCCTTTGTTATGAAGCCCATAAAAAGCTCTGGTGCAACCAATTACCTTCAGAAGTAACATAATTAGTGAAATGATGTCCACCTGTGTGCAAGTGTCACATGATCTGTCATTACATATACACACCTTTTTGAAAGGCCCCAGAGGCTGCAAAACCTAAGGAAGAGGCACCACTAAACAAACACTGCCATGAAGACCAAAGAACTCTCCAAACATGTAAGGGACAATGTTGTTGAGAAGTACAAGTCAGGATTAAGTTATAAAAAAAAAATCCAAATCTTTGATGATCCCTAGGAGCGCCATCAAATCTATCATAACCAAATGAAAAGAACATGGCACAACAGCAAACCTGCCAAGAGACTGCTGCACACCAAAACTCACGGGCCAGAGAAGGAGGGCATTAATCAGACAGGCAGCACAAAGACCTAAGAGTTTCACAGCAGAGACTGGAGTATCTGTACATAGAACGACAATAAGCCGTACACTCCATAGAGTTGGGCTTCATGGCAGAGTGGCCAGAAGAAAGACATTACTTTCAGCAAAAAACAAAATGGCCCGTTCTGAGTTTGCGAAAAAAACATGTGGGAGACTCCTAAAATGTATGAAGGAAGGTGCTCTGGTCTGATGAGACAAAAATTAAACTTTTTGACCATCAAAGAGAAAGCCATGTCTGGCGCACACCCAACATATCACCCAAAGAACACCATGCTGTGGGGATGTTTTTCAGGAGTTGGGACTGGGAAAGTGTTGAGGGAAAGATGGATGGTGCTAATACAGGGATATTCTTGAGCAAAACCTATACCACTCTGTGTGCTTTGAAGCTAGGACAGAGGTTCACCTTCCAGCAGGACAATGACCCCCAAACACACTGCTAAAAGCAAGACTTGAGTGGTTTAAGGGGAAACATGTAAATGTGTTGGAATGGCCTAGTCAAAGCCCAGACCTCAATCCAATAGAAAATCTGTGGTCGGACTTAAAGATTGCTGTTCACAAGCGCAAACCATCCAACTTGAAGGAGCAGTTTTGCAAGAAGGAATGGGCAAAACCCCAGTGATAAGATGTGGCAAGCTCATAGAGACTTATCCAAAGTGACTTGGAGCTGTGATAGCCACAAAAGGAGGCTCTACAAAGTATTGACTTTAAAGGGGGTGAATCGTTATGCACATTGACTTTTTCTGTTATTTTGTCATATTTGTTGTTTGCTTAACAATAATAATAATAAAAAAAAAATCTTCAAAGTTGTGGGCATGTTCTATAAATTAAATGATGCAAATCCTCAAACAATCCATATTAATCCCAGTTTGTGAGGCAACAGAACACAAAATATGCCAAGGGTGAATACTTTTGCAAGGCACTGTATAGGTGTACATAAAACACAGATATATTCTTAAGTAAATGTTGGTGTTTCCTCCACAGTGCACTTTCCATGTGTCAGAGATTTTATTACATCCCTGCTGTGCCCAGACAGGCACATTTTTTTCTTGGTGTATTGAATTCTAAGTTTGAAATCAGTAAATGACATGGTTTGAATTTCCTCACTTGTCACTGCTACGTTCTTTAATTTGACACAGTAGATCAAAACTTACAGAAACTACGATGCCAATCGGACCAGCAAAACTCCAGATTAGAGTGTCATGAACTGAAAGCCAGCAGAAGTCAGGGTTTCCATACCCCTGAGGGTCCAAACCTACAGCAAGACCTGAAAAAAAAAAAAAAAAAAATGAAGCATTATAAGCTGCATCACACTCAAACCATAACTATAAAATAATAATAGATACAATATATGTAAAGTATTCTTCAAACTCTTTGTGCAATCCTTAAACGCTACAGTGTGGTTTATGAATCGATTGTGATGTCTCGGGATTGTAGCAATGCTTGGAAATATAGCACGCCAATATCTTTTTTTGGCCCTCTGATGTATGCAACAACAATATGGTTCATCAATATGACATTAATTGGTTCTGGTGTTTCTTAATTGTAATACTAGTAATACAGTGTGCATGTATACATACATACACACACACACACACACACACACACACACACACACACACAGTATCTCACAAAAGTGAGTAGACCCCTCACATTTTTGTAAATATTTTACCTTTTAATGTGACAACACTGAAGAAATTACACTTTGCTACAATGTAAAGTAGTGAGGGTACAGCTTGTATAACAATGTAAATGTGCTGTCCCCTCAAAATAACTCAACACACAGCCATTAATGTCTAAACCGCTGGCAACAAAAGTGAGTACACTCCTAAGAGAAAATGTCCAAATTGGGTCCAATTAGCCATTTTCCCTCCCTGGTGTCATGTGACTCAATAGTCTTACAAGGCCTTAGGTGTGACAGGTGTGTTAAATTTGGTGTCATCACTCATTCTCTCATACTGGTCACTGGAAGTTCAACATGGCACCTCATGGCAAAGAACTCTGAGGATCTGAAAAAAATAAATAAAAAATTGTTGCTCTACATAAAGATGGCCTAGGCCAGTGATGGCGAACCTTGGCACCCCAGATATTTTGGAACTATATTTCCCATGATGCTCAAATACACTGTAGAGTGCATGAGCATCATGGGAAATGTAGTTCCAAAACATCTGGGGTGCCAAGTTTCGCCATCACTGGCCTAGGCTATAAGAAGATTACCAAGACCCTGAAACGGAGCTGCAGCATGGTGGCCAAGACCATACAGTGGTTTAACAGGACAGGTTCCACTCAGAACAGGCCTCGCCATGGTCGACCAAAGAAGTTCAGCGCATGTGTTCAGCATCATAGCCAAAGGATGTCTTTGGGAAATAGATGTATGATTGCTGCCAGCATTGCTGCAGAGGTTGAAGGGGTGGGGGGTCAGCCTGTCAGTGCTCAGACCATATGCCGCACCCTGCATCAAATTGGTCTGCATGGCTGTCATCCCAGAAGGAAGCCTCTTCTAAAGATGATTCACAAGAAAGCCTGCAAACGGTTTGCTAAAGACAAGGAGACTAAAGACATGGATTACTGGAACCATTTCCTGTGGTCTGATGAGACCAAGATAAACTTATTTGGTTCAGATGGTGTCAAGCGTGTGTGGTGGTAATCAGGTGAGGAGTACAAAGACAAGCGTGTCTTGCCTACAGTCAAGCATGGTTGTGGGAGTGTTATGGTCTGGGGCTGCATGAGTGCTGCCGGCACTGGGGAGCTACAGTTCATTAAGAGATAAATAGAAACTCTCACCATGTCAGATATTAAAGCGAGTTTGCCACATCCCTGTATGTATAGGGAAAAAAAGGGTTGGTACCCACCTGAGAAATTGGGGACTTTACATTGGCAAAGACACGAGAGGTTTCATAAAAAAATGGGTTGTCATTTATTACATAAAGAAGTCAAAAAAAAGACTATGCTTAAAAAATCATCTACATATGGTGATTGATAAAAAAAACACTGACAGATAACACAGTTGCACATATAAAAATATCTTATGATGAAAATATGAATATCTTGTGAGGAAAATATGATTTGCAAACCCTGCCAATGTGGATGTATTTTGCAGACCCCCGTAATACAGCTTGAACAGTTGCCAGTGGCTATCATCTTCCAACAGCATTATTTAATGCAAACTCGGCACCCCAGATGTTTTGGAACTACATTTCCCATTGATGCTCCACTACACTGTAGAGTGCCAGAGCATCATGGGAAACATAGTTACAAAACATCTTGGGTGCCAAGGTTCACCATCACTGGTCTAGGTTATACAGAACCTAGATACTTGCCATCTACTGATAACGATATATTTGCGTATTCTTGCTGCAATATCGCCACTCTGTTCTTATGATGGCGCTCATCTGGTCTAGAAAATACATTCTCCTATATAAAATTACCCCAGATGAAAGGAATTTGAGCCTGAAACGCGTTGGGAACCGCTAGGACTTATCCCAGATGTTGGACACCGGAAAGTACTAACGGATATTGGAGCAAAACCACTCTGTATATGTATCATCATATTTTCATTACTAAGCTATTGTTATATGTGCAACTGTGTTATCTGTCAGTGTTTGTTTTATCAGTCATTATATGTAGATTATTTTTTTTTTAAGCATAGTCTTTTTTGTCTTCTTTATGTAACAAATTACAACCCATTTTTTTAATGAAACCTCCAGTGTCTGCCAATTTAAGGCCCCATATTTCTCGGGGGGGTAGTTTACAAACCCCTTTTTTCCTTTACAGTTCATTAACCACTTCAGCCTCGGACCAATAAATACCTTAAGGACCAGAGGTCTTTTTGCAATTTCGCACTGCGCTGCTTTAACTGGTAATTGCGCGGTCATGCAATATTGCACCCAAACGAAATTTGCGTCCTTTTCTTCCCACAAATAGAGCTTTCTTTTGATGGTATTTGATTGCCTCTGCGATTTTTTTTTTTTTGCGATATAAATGGAAAAAGAGCGAAAATTTTGAAAAAAAAAGATATTTTCTTCTTTTTGTTATAAGAAAAATCGAATAAACTAAATTTTAGTCATACATTGAGGGCAAAATTTATTCAGCCACATGTCTTTAGTAAAAAAAATGTCAATAAGCGAATATTTTTTGGTTTGCGCAAAAGTTATAGCGTCTACAAACTAGAGTACATTTTCTGGAATTTACACAGCTTTTAATTTATGACTGCCGATCTCATTTCTTGAGGTGCTAAAATGGCAGGGCAGTACAAATCCCCCCCAAATGACCCCATTTTGGAAAGTAGACACCCCAAGGAAATTGCTGATGGGTATGTTGAGCCCATTGAATATTTTTTTTTTTTGTCCTAAGGGATTGAATAATGACAAAAAAAAAAAAAAAAAATTTTTTTTACAAAAAGTTGTCACTAAATGATATATTGCTCACACATGCCATGGTTATATGTGGAATTGCACCCCAAAATACATTCTGCTGCTTCTCCCGAGTACGGGGATACCACATGTGTGGGACTTTTTGGGAGTCTAGTCGCGCACGGCACCCCGAAAACCAATCACCACCTTCAGGATTTCTAAGGGTGCAAATTTTTGATTTAACTCCTCACTACCTATCACAGTTTCGAAGGCCATAAAATGCCAAAATAGCACAAAACCCCCCCAAATGACCCCATTTTGGAAAGTAGACACCCCAAGCTATTTACTGAGAGGCATGTTGAGTCCATGGAATATTTTATATTTTGCCAAAAGTTGCGGGAATATTACAAACTTTTTTTTTTTTGCACAAAGTTGTCACTAAATGATATATTGCTCACACATGCTATGGGCAGAAGTCAAATTACACCCCAAAATAAATTCTGCTGCTTCTCCCGAGTACGGGGATACCACATGTGGGGGACTTTTTGGGAGCCTAGCCACGTACGGGACCCCGAAAACCAAGCACTGCCTTCCGGATTTGAATATAAAATGCTATAAAAAACAAACTAACCAGAGTCACCCGTAACACTTATACGGTGATCAGTGGTGAAAGGGTTAACTAGGGGCAATCAGGGGGTTCAAATTTTTATTAGGTAGTATATGGGGGTCCCTGGCGCTATATAAAAACCTGACGGGGAACCTAAATAACTAACTGGCTAACCAGCGTCACCAGTGACACTTATACTGTGATCGCTGGTGAAAGGGGGTGAAAGGGTTAACTAGCAGCAATCAGGGGGTTAAAACCATTATTGGGTAGTATATCGGGGTACCTAGCGCTATAAAAACCTGGCGGTGAACCTAAAAAAATAACTAGCTACCTAGCGACACTAGCGACACTGATGCAGCGTTCAGAAAAATTATCGCTTAGTGACACTGGCAAAAGGGGGTGAAAGGGTTAACTAGCGGAAATCAGGGGGTTAAAACCATTATTGGGTAGTATATCGGGGTACCTAGCGCTACAAAAACCTGGCGGTGAACCTAAAAAAATAACTAGCTACCTAGCGACTGTAGCGACACTAATGCAGCGATCAGAAAAATGATCGCTTAGTGACACTGGCAAAAGGGGGTGAAAGGGTTAACTAGCGGCAATCAGGGGGTTAAAAACATTATTGGGTAGTATATCGGGGTACCTAGCGATATAAAAACCTGGCGGTGAACCTAAAAAAATAACTAGCTACCTAGCGACACATGCAGCGATCAGAAAAATGATCGCTTAGTGACACTGGCAAAAGGGGGTGAAAGGGTTAACTAGCGGCAATCAGGGGGTTAAAAACATTATTGGGTAGTATATCGGGGTTCCTAGCGCTATAAAAACCTGGCGGTGAACCTAAAAAAATAACTAGCTACCTAGCGACTGTAGCGACACTAATGCAGCGATCAGAAAAACGATCGCTTAGTGACACTGGCAAAAGGGGGTGAAAGGGTTAACTAGCGGCAATCAGGGGGTTAAAAACATTATTGGGTAGTATATCGGGGTACCTAGCGATATAAAAACCTGGCGGTGAACCTAAAAAAATAACTAGCTACCTAGCGACACTAGCGACACATGCAGCGATCAGAAAAATGATCGCTTAGTGACACTGGCAAAAGGGGGTGAAAGGGTTAACTCTAGGGGCAATCAGGGGGTTAAATCTTTATTGGGGGGTGATAGGGGGCTACCCTGGACCTAACACTAACTGTCCTGACAGTTTTTACTGTCACAACTGACACTGAATGCATTGATCAGTAAAGAAATGATCAATGCAATCAGTGACACTGTGACTGGGGGGGGAGGGGGGGCGGGGGGGGATCGGGGGGCGATCGGGGGGGGGATCGGGGGGGGTTTGTGTGCCTGTGTGTACCTACATGTCAGTGTAGTGTTGGTGCACACTTACTTTTACTGTTCTCCTCGTAGTCCGGTCAAAAAGACCGCCCCGAGGAGAATGACATCACTTCCTCCTTCCTGTGTAAACAATACACAGGGGAGGAAGCTTCTCATTGGCCAGGAGCGATCCAGAGGGGGTGGCCGAAAACCAACGGCCATCCCCTCATCACGGAGCGCTCCTGGACCGAATCGGACCGCCGTAACCAGCGGGAGGGGGGCCGATCGGACCCCCCACCCGCTGGAAGGCAATCACGTAGATGTACGTGATTATGCCTGCCTGTGCCATTGTGCTGACGTACAATGGCAATACGGCGGTCCTCAAGTGGTTAAGGGAACCATGAAGGTCAACATGTCCTGTGACATACTGAGGCAGAGCATGATCTCCTCCCTTTGGAGACTGGGCCTCAGGGCAGTATTCCAACATGAGAACGACCCCAAATACACCTCCAATACGACCACTGCCTTGCTAGAGAAGCTGAGGGTAAAAGCGATGGACTGGCCAAGCATGTCTCCCAGCCTACACCCCATTGAGCATCTTTGGTGCATCCTCAAATGGAGGTTGGAGGAGGGCAAGGTCTCTAACATCCACCAGCTCTGTGATGTCGTCATGGAGGAGTGGAAAAGGACTCCAGTGGCAACCTGTGAAGCTCTGGTGAACTCCATGCCCAAGAGGGTTTAGGCAGTGCTGGAAAATAATGGTTGCCACACAAAATATTAACACTTTGGGCCCGGTTCGGACATTTTCACTTAGGGGCATACTCACTTTTGTTGCCAGCGGCTTAGAAATTAAGAGCTGTGTGTTCTGTTATTTTGAGGGGACAAATTTACACTGTTATACAAGCTGTACACTCACTACTTTACACTGTAGCAAAGTGTCATTTCTTCAGTGTTGTCACATGAAAAGATATAATAAAATATTTACAACAATGCAAAGGGGTACTCACTTTTGTGAGATACTGTATATTTTATAATATATATATAAAAAATTTTGATGGGATAGAATATCTGTTTGCCTTTACTTTGTCCTTTCCAGCAAGTCATCGCCTGTGCAATTTTATTTCTCAAAAGTAAAAAAAAAAAAAAGTTGGTCTTCCAAAGAAAAATATATTCAGCAGAGTATCTCTAAACAATTTAATTTCAATACTTTATTGTTTAATCCCATTGAGATATATATATATACATACACACACACAGATACATATACTTGCGTTTGTGTTGAGTGTGCTGCACAGTGCGCTCCCAGCACCGAAAACTGGGAAACCTGCTTCCCCATCACCCGAGCGCTGTGACAGCCTCTATTTGACTGATCAGTCCATATTCAGCCTGCCCCAGTGTTCATACCACATGGACCAGCCTAGCTCCTGGACACTGCTCTGAACAACTAGTGTGGCTTTGCTGCTATACGCATTACAAATCAAATGATGGGCTTCCTCAGTAGCCTACTGGCCAAGCTGGTCCATGTGATATGAAGGAGACTGCTGATTAGATGTACCCATGTGTTTATATGATGTGTATACCATAGTACAGAGTGCTTTTTTAAAGAGTGTGTTATTTTGGGCATTTTAACGAAAGAGTGGTTTACAGACAGCACTATTGGTCCCATTCTGTCTTTGCATGTAACCTGTCTGAGTGTAGCGCTGCCAAAGAAGTATAAGTAGTCAGCAGAGGAACAGAGAACAGAAAGCAGAAGGGGCATTGAGCGCTTATATGCCCTTGATTTAGCATTAAGGTGAATGCTCAAAGGTGAGTATTTAAGGAGCACCAGGTGATTTCATGTACAGCATGGATAACACTGGAAGGAACTGAAAGAGACTAAGAATTTACAGGTGGACGACTAATCTGACCATAACACATTTTACCATGTGGTTTCAGAATCTTTAATGTGTGTTTAAGGTGGTCAGATGAGACTAAAATGTAATTTGGCCTCAACACCAAACGATATGTCTGGCGGAAATCCAATACAGCTCACCATCCAAACACCACCATTCCTACAGTAAAGAACGGAGGTGGTAATTATCCTGTTATTGGTGTCCCTCTGCAACAGGGACTGAAGAACTTGTCAGTATAAAAAAAAAATATATGGGGCAAAATACCATCAAATTCTTAAGGGCAATCGTCTGTGCTGTGCAAGAAAGTTGTCACTGGGAAGGTGGTTTACCTTCCAACATGACAATGACCCAAAGCACACAGCAAAAATGACCACACAGTGGTTGAAGGATAAATGGGTGAATGTCCTTGCATGGCCTAGTAACAGCCCTAACTTAAACCACATTAAAAATCTGTGGAATGATTTGAAGACTGCCATCCACAAATGGTCACCATCTAATCTGACTGAACTTGAGCAGTTCTGCAAAGAAGAGTGGGCAGATACTGCAGAGTCTAGATGTGCAAAGTTAGTAGAGACTTATCCCAACAGACTAGAGGTTGTAATTAAAGCAAAAGGTGGTCCAACAAAATACTGACATGGGGGGAAGGGGGGAGAGACCCTTTTTCCAACTCAGTGATTCTGACACGTTGGTGTTCTAGCTTTTACTTTCATGTTATAAGTTGCATTAGTAGATACAGTTGATTTCAGGCCGCAAAGCAACAAAACGTGATTATTTTAAAGGGGGTGATTATTTTCTATACACACTGTATGTACTTAATGTACCGTTTTACTAACATATGTCAAAGTTGCAAAACTGTATTCAGGCATCAAGTTCTGTTTTACCTCCGTTATGAAGGGGATAACCAAACCGTAACAAATTAAAAATGATTACATTGAAGCAGAAGTTGCTTTACTGCAGCCCTAAGAAGAATAGTTATTTTGGTACATAAGAGTGTTCATCGTATAGCCAAGCACAAAAAGCTCAGATCATGATAGAGCAGGAGCATTTTTCTACTTTGTACTATATATGGTGTGCTGAAAATCAGCAAGATATAGTGCAGGGGTAGAAAAAAAAATGCAATTGCAACAGTTTAAAGAGTACCGCCACTGGACTGTATTACAGGGCCAATTTAATTTGGTAATATTTACAACTTTATTAACACATTTCAATTTTGTAATATAGTTTCTATAAAATATTAAAGCGATATTAAAAGCAAGTTTTTATTTTATTAAAAAAAATAACATATTATACTTACCTGCTCTGTGCAGCGGTTTTGCCCCTTCTTCTTGAGTTCCCCACCGGCGCTACTGGCCCCTCCCTCCTGCTGAGTGCCCCCAGAGCAAACAGCTTACTATAGGGGCACCCGAGCAGGCTCGATTTTAAGCCGCTATGTCATTTACTGTCCATTTACACATGGAGCCATGGCTCGGCCTGGCCCCTCTCACTCACAATGAGGGAGAGCACCTAGAGAGCCTAGGTTCCCATGCACATACCTGAGCTCAATCTAGATTCAGTGAAGTATTAGGGGGGCGGGGGGGGGGGGATGCTGCACAGAAGGCTTTTACCTTAATGCATAGAATGCATGCATAGAAAACCTTAAGCCTTTACAACCACTTAAAAAAATAAATACAAGGTGCTTCAATAAAGGTTTGTCTGCATGGTGTGCTTGGCCTTTTAATAAGAAAGGCCAGCACACTTTGACTACTCGTGCCTAATTCCAAACTCACAGGTGTTTGTAGGAGACATCAGACAGTATAGGGTGTATGTAATATTCAGCTGTGTGTTTTGTGAAAAGATATGCATAGTAGGAGCTCAGACACTGAAAGCTATTCACAGAATAGAGGGTCACATAGGTAAAAATACCTCCAGCATGTCACCTGCTGGCTGGAAGTGATAAATATAATATGTACATTTTTACATATTTACTTGATTAAAAAGCTACATAGCACCAACATTAATATTTTTGTCCTAAATGTTACAAAGAAAACATACCATGCTGTAGTAAATAGTATACAATACTAGATGATAACCAATTCGATTTCAGAATTTTTTTTTTTCTTAAGAAGCAAAGACTATAACAGAACCTAGTTAATATGGTAACAGCATTTACTGCAGCTTTTATAAATGAATCTCTATATTCATATCAGGTGTTCATATGTTCCCTGAACAGTCAAATATTACATTATTTTCACTCTACTCTGAGGCATTCCTAGAACAGAGATGATCCTTTTTGCAAATACAGTCAGCTACCATCATTCAGCAACACACTAACAAAGTTATGTAAACCCTCCACCTACGTTCCCAGGCATTAAACCAACATAAAAGATGTTTTTTTAACAGCCAATGCTGTATACGCAGATTTCTCTCAGAGGATCAAATACAGGGCAAGTATGCAGGTGACAGAAACAACTGAAGTGTTTTATCAAAACTTAAAGTAAAAAGTGCACCAGTTACCCAGAGCAGCCACATGGGTTTCAGCTTTCATATGAAGTCAATATAATAAATAGAGGTTATGCATAGCTGCTCCCCCTTTGCTTCAGTTTTGTAAAGCAGCTCACAGAACCCCTGATGACTGGAGCAGAGCAGGTGGGTGATACATCCACGTTCTCTCATTTTCTGCAGAGACAACAAGGACAGAGCCTGCTCTATTCTATGGGTGGCCAGGAGTAAACTCACTCTGCTGTCTGTTTACACCATTTACCCTCGGATCTGAGGACGGAGTCCCGTTGCATTTTTTTTGGTGGACCCAAACTTACCCGGCAGTTGGGAGGTGTAAAAGGGACACAAGTCCCTTTACACTTACCTGCCCATAGGGATGAATAGACCTTGCGATTAGGTCCACCTGAAAAACTGAGAACAGCCGTGTAAAAGGGGCTTCACGGTTTCTTGTATACTCTGGGCAATGAACTGCTGTGTGATTGTGCAGTTATGAAACATCAAAACTGTCACAATATGTACATGATATGAAAAATGGTGTATGCAATGTGAACTTAAGTTGATCTAATGTCTCAAAGTTTTTTTTTACCTTAATGCATTCTCTGCATTAAAAAAATCTTCACCCTAGAAAGGAAAAGTTAAAAAGGTCAGCAGCTACGAATACTTACCTGGCCAGGGATTCAACACTGTCCTCACCCGAGCCAGTTCATTGCCAGTCTACAGGTCAACAGAGCCAACATGTTTACTGTGGGAAGCAAGCTGCTAAGTACCCATTTCCTCCCTCTAATGTGCCAAATATGAAGGGGGGGGGGGGGGGGAGAGAGTGAGGACAAAGCAAAACTACCCAACTTTTTAATCATGTTAAAAAGTATTTTATTGTAAGAACTGTGGGTATCTTACTGCTGACTCAATCAATGTTATAGCGAGGACGCGTGCTTCTACAAAAGACGACTGATACAATCATATAGACATTAGTTGACCCATAATAATGACACATTACCAACTCAGGTGTTTTATGCAGGTTGTCTGTAAAAATGACTCTAAATAATAGCTTATTATTCTATAGTTAAAGCTTCAATAGGCAACGTACCTGTAATGATGGCAGGTATACCATAGCCAACTACATAGTAGAAGCGCATATGACCTGTGTCAATGTTTCGGACTTCCGTCAGCATACGATAAATGTGCAGACCTTCAACAAACATCCAGGCAAAGGTGCTCATGTAGAAGTAGTGGAGGAGGATGGCAATCACTGTGCACACAAACTGAACAAGGACAAAAAAGCAGATGAGACTGCTGATCAGAACATACACAAGTGTTTCAGATGAGGGACAGCTCTAAGAATCTTTGCTGCACAGTAATTCTCCAAGATCTATTTTAATGCAGCTTTTTTTGTTTTATTAAAATCACATTACAAAGTTGATCAACACTGGAATACTGTGCTCAGTTGGATATTAGGCTGGCCATACATCATACAATTATCTTGTACAACTTAGTTTTAGATTTACGAAAACCCTATAATATAAAGTCAAGCCTAAACACTTTCAATTTGTATGCAATCAGGAAGACCCTTCACTACATAGTTGAAGGTAAATCTAAAAATGTAATAATAAAAAAATTTTTTTATGGTGTATGGCTAGTTTCATTTGGGGTTTAGCCTGCACTGGGCGCTTCTTCATTGTGTGAGGTCGGACTTTCACCTTAATAAAAGAAGATTGCTGAAATAGACAAGCCAGTGTTGTAGGAGCTTGGTCATGATGAGCTGTGCATGGCTACGAAACACATGGCCATGTCTAGAGATCTGCTTAAGGCATCCAAGCCCTCTAAAGAAAAATTGTCAACCACAGTTATTTGACCTACACTGGACCACAGCTGATTTTCAGAAATAGTACTGTACTTAATACGTATAATTTCTTCCTTTTCTGTCAATACTATTCATATGCTTTCAAGTTGCAATGCTCTTGCTGGCAAATAAGAAAGATGTTATGAAGTAATAACACAATTAATTGCCTCGGTCCAGCTCAGTTCATGAATGATTATGCCGCTCCCTAATACAGTATTGTTAGCGGAATGTTCATATATCAGGCTGTGTACCAAGCAGTCATGAATTATGTCAGCCCCAGCATTCCTGTTCTTTTTTGAGCTTACTGGTGCATGACGTGTCAGGCAGCCTCTCAAGTGTGGGTACACTAATGATTAATTGTCTACTACATTGGCAGTACATATTATGGTACCACTGCCTGATGTGAGGAAACATTTTCTTGTGAAAACATCTGCCATTACTTCAGAAGCTGGGCATATTCTCTATATTTAATTATTGATCTGGACCAGCAAACAATATAAAAACAAAACAAAAAACCCTATGATCCTAAAAGTGGATGTAAGCCCTCACATATACCCAGTGAGGTAAACAGCCTCAGATGATACACCAAGATTTATCTCTATGTATCATGCACATCTGTTGTCTTCAGCTTTATACTGTATATTCTTTAGAAAATACACAACCTGTTAGCCCTTGTACACACGGTCGGATATTCCGATGGACAATGTCCGATAGGACCGTGTTGTCGGATAATCTGACAGTGTGTGGGCTCCATCGGACTGTTTCCGTCGGAGTATCCGACGGACCAAGTTTTCCAGCTGGGCTATA
Organism: Lithobates pipiens; assembly: GCF_037356315.1. Taxonomy (NCBI): domain Eukaryota; kingdom Metazoa; phylum Chordata; class Amphibia; order Anura; family Ranidae; genus Lithobates; species Lithobates pipiens. The sequence continues at coordinate 183,369,305 of NW_027507903.1, forward strand.
AAATTTTCCGACAACATGATCCGATCGGACTTTGTCCGATTATGTGTAGAGAATTCCGATCGGACAAAGTGCCACGCATGCTCAGAACAAATTCCTAGACCAAAGCTATTGGCTACTAGCCTGAAGCCAGATTTACATCCACTTTAACTGAAAAAGGTTTGAATTCAATTAAAAAATATATATATTACCAGAAACAGAACTAGGCGTTTCTAATCCACCCTGTCACAGTTGGTTATGTGCCAAGGACATTTTCCCCAGCCCCTCTGCACCCTTTAAGAGGGAGAAAGGGTAAGAGGAGGAATGCATTCAGTATCATGTACATATGTTCATCTGCTCCAGGGCTGCCTAATCTACTAATCGAGAGCTGCAAAAAGGAACTTTGTAGAAAAAGTCATAACAAATAATAATGGTATTACATATGAAAAATATAAAAATGTTCATAAACAGCAGACAATGAAAGACTGCCAAGAGGCCATATTTATTTTCTTCCCACTTACTGGATTTTCAGTCTGATTGATTCCAATAAGGAAGACCAGCTCAGAGAAGAAGAGGGCAGCCACCAGGTTTTTGTGGATATTATGAATGTTGGAACGCAGAGTTCTGATGATAACCAATAGGATGAAAGTCAACAACAGAGCCACCAGTGAGACTGACACAGAGGTATATGTGATAATCTTCAGAGGTAGAACTTCACCATTCTGCCATCAAGAGAAGTTGTATGTCACTTTTATTTCATAAACAGTTACAAACATTAACAGATCAATCTAAAGCCTAACCTGAATGCAGAGGTTTCTAAAGAGCATATGTACGGTATTTATAAACCATTGTTCTTTAGAACTGTGATAATCTTTGATCTTTAAGCAAAGTGAAAACTATCAGCTTCCACAACCTAAAATCACCAGTTAAAAAAAAAAATAATGATAATCATACAGGTATACAAAATGACCATAGAGCCTAGAGCCTCAAGACAGCCCCTACACTTTACACCCTCACATGCCATTCTTCATGTGACATTCACCCTAAGAGAATAGTCTCTTATCACACAATTATAACATGCATCGTATACAGTTCCTGCTTATAGCTTTTTTTAGAATTAGTAAGCAGTATATAAAGGCTTACATGATGATCACATTGTTTTCAAATACTCAGTATAGCTAATGGGAAATTAAATTAAAGCCTGGGGTCAGAATCAATGTTGTAAAATGAATTACGTGTAGATATGTTTAGTCCAAACTCCATGTACAGAAATACACAAATTCAAATTACACTAAACTGGTTTGTCACCCAACTCTGGCAATAATCCCATTTCCAAGATTTTTTTTAAAGAGGGGTTCCACCCTAAAGTGGAACTTCCGGTGATCGGAACCCTCCCCCCCTCCGGTGTCACAATTGGCACCTTTCAGGGGGGAGGGGGGTGCAGATACCTGTCAAAGACAGGTATTTACACCCACTTCCGGGCATAGACTCCCACGGGAGTCTATGCCTCTTCCTTTCCCTGCACACTGTCTGCAGGGACACACACGGGTCCCAGAGACAGTGCGGACAATTCCTATTGTGACTCGCGCATGCGCAGTAGGGAACCAGGAAGTGAAGCCGCAGCGATTCACTTCCTGATTCCCTCACCTAGAATGGTGACGGCAGCAGCCGAGAGCTGAGCGATCGATCGGCCTCGGCATCGCTGGACCCCGGGACAGGCAAGTGTCCATTTATTAAAAGTCAGCAGCTGCAGTATTTGTAGCTGCTGGCTTTTAATATTTTTTTCCATAGTGCAGTCCCGCTTTAAGCTGCCAATTAAATATTTTGTTCACACCAACAGTGTTTGAAAATAGAAGCACATACTACTGAGTTTAGGCGTCAGCATTTTAACTTGCTTCGATTTTAGAGTTTTAAGCATTTTGCAGTATACTTTGGAATTGAAAATCTAGCATTTACAATATATTTTTGGGATACAATGGTCAATGATATAAGGCAGGGAAAATTCAGCATGCTAAACACCCCAAACCGTGTGAACAGTCCCAATGGAAGCCAATTGTTTGTAGTAAGCATTGACACTAACCAAGGCTACTTTCACACTGGTGTAGGGGGCCGTTCGCGGTAAAGCGCTGTTAATTTTAGCGGCACATTACTGTTGTAATAGCAGTGATTTTTCAGCCGCTAGCGGGCCGATTTTAACCCCTGCTAGCAGATGAATAAAGGGTTCAAAGCGCTCGCAAAGCGCTGCTGCCGAAGCACTTTGCAGGTGCTTCAGCAGCAGGCGCCCATTGATTTCAATTGCAGGGGGCGGTGGAGGAGCGGTGTATACACCGCTCTTCCACCGCCCGAAAAATGCTGCTTGCAGGACTTTTTCTAACGTCCTTCAAGAGCACTCCCCAGTGTGAAAGCACTCAGGCTCTCACACTGGAGCTGCAGGGGAGGCATTTTTCAGGAGCTTAACAGGCACTATTTTTAGCCCAAAAGCACCTGAAAAACCCCTCAGTGTGAAAGAGGTCCTAAACAATTCTCTCTCAGAATAGCCAAGTATACTGTACATTAGACTTTATAGTATTCATTGTATCTACCTTAGGCAACTAAACTACAACTTCAGAAAAAAAAAATTTCACAGCTTGCTAACTCATAGAAAAAGGCAATATTTTAAAGTGTAGCTATATCTTCTCCTTAGCTTACCTCTCGTTTGGAAATATCCATTAATACAGCAAAGCTGGTCATATGATTGCACTGACAGGTCACATGACTTTTATTCCTGGAAAGCAGTTCACAGCCTTTAGAAGACCATCCTCCAACGCCTCCAGCTCTGTGTGAACAGAAATTGATAACTCCAATAATACTACACTTGCAAAAAGAAAAAACATACTAATAAATAGGGTTTCCCCAAGCAACAAAAACCCTTTAAGCTTTTGAGAAGCCTCCCACATAGCTGCTAGCGGGCCAGGACCTTAATGGGGGGCCCCCAGTGATAAGAAGCACTGGGCGTCTCCAATCAGCTTATACATGCAAAATTGAAAGCTCAGTTTATTGCTGCTGTCACTTGCAAGCAAACAGCCACCAAAGGAATTATTCTATTACTAGTGACTTCTGCTGGGCTCTGCATTAGGTGATGTTATTAGTCAGAGACTGGCAGAGGATGTGATGTTGAAAGTGTTCCTCTGCCAGCACTTTGTATAAATGAGACAGCAGTGATTGGCTGAGCTGCCACTTCAGCTGGTGTGAGGGCGTGCTCTATAGCAAGCCCTGGTCATGCTGCCCCTTCTTCAAAGTGACTTTGAAGTCTCTTGACAGTCTTACTGTACTCCGTCTATAGGACTGTGTAATACATACTTCTGACTACCGCACATTACATAACCCTGACCCCTGTACTATGTGTGCTGGGATGTTACATTGTTATACCTGACCCACTCTGTACTATAGGTTGTACACTACATACTCCTGGCCACTGCAATTAGAATGCCTGGCTGTACAATACATACTCCATACCACTGCAAGCTGCACAATATCATCACAGACATGTCCTTATCAGTCCTTTGTTACCTGCCATGGCAGTTAGGGTGTCATACAATGCTGTGATTTTTTTTTCCTCTATTGGGGGCCCATTCAAATTTTGCTATGGGGCCCTGTGATTTCTACCTAGAAAAAGGCAATGAATACCCTCTTCACAAAACCATAAGACTAGTCATTACCTGCAAGCTGTAATTAATAAAGCAACAATAAATTTAGAAGCTTACATGATGGAGTGATTCCAGAAGACACACACAGGTTTGGTTCTCTCCTCAGTCTCTAACATTGTATATTCCAGAATGATGGGGCTGTCTAGTAGTGGTGGTAGCAGCTCACCTTCATTGTGCACAGATGCACTTACAATAGGTGTATTAATGACGGGACGATTGGGTACTCTGTAAGAAAATACAATGTGTACCAAATTATTTTAGTAGTGTAATTATAGAAACATCCTGTGCCTATAACAATCAGTCAAAGGAAGAAATTCTGATTTCAGCTAGTCTGGAAATAGGCAGAGAGCAGAGAAGTGAGAGCTTATCTAGTATACCCTCAGATTCACTAAGAATGTACATGTAGTCTTTAGTGCTAATGAATATTTGGCATATATGTCAATAACTTGCTGCAAGATGATTTTTTTCCCATTGTCCTTGCCTAGGAAATCAGCAAAATTAGCTAATTTAACATTTTTTTTTTTTTTTTTTTTTTAAGTACAGTGTTTCTGTGCAGCAATTTGGATGGCGTTTGTGCTGTGAATTAGAATAACACAGACAATGGAGAGTTCACTTAAGTACCTCAGACTTCTGCGGTCGGGATCATAGTTTTCTGGCAAAAGCTGTCCCAAAGAGCGGTACACAATCACCAGTGCAACTGCGTGCTGGTTCCAGGAATCCGGCTGCCTTTTTTTCCTCTTGGACAGACGAGAATCATATTCATCCTCACTGCCAGGATAATTCTGATTTAATGGTTTCATTGTAGGCAGAGCTATATATAAAAAAAATAAAATAATAATAAAGTTTCAGGGTAGCTAACATCGCCCCTTTAAGTCAAATAAAAGGGCAAGATTTACTAAAACAGAATCTGATCAGCTATGCATAGTAAACAGTCTCTAGTTTTTAGGCCAGTTAACACTGGTACGACAACTGTTGTACGACTGTTATCCTACTTTGCCCTGCGACATCAGTCCTACTTCCATCCGACTTGAATGAACAGGATAAGATTTTGCTGACCAATAAAAACAAACAATCCCAGTGTAACATAAAATTCCTTTTACTTCTACTGTAAGTCAAATGTCACAAGTTGGATGTTAGGACAACAATCCTACTTTGATCCGACCTCAATGATATTGAACAGGCTGAAAACGGACCAAAGTAGTGCAGGAACCTTTTTTAAAGTCGGACCGACTTGTGTCGGACCAGTTAAGATGGCTCTCATTAGCGAACCATTAATTTGTACACATCATGCAAAATGTGTTCCCAAAGTCAAAGCATATGTCGCACCAGTGTGACCTGGGCCTTAGCCCTCGTTCACACTGAACCCGGGTTTTAAATTGTGCGAGTTCAGTTGAACTCACACAATTTCAAACCTGCATATTAGTGCGAGTTCAGGGGCGACTTGAAAGACATCTGTGTGGGTTTCATGCACAGACAACTGTTGAAATCGCCCCAAAGTCACCAAGAGTAGTGCAGGAGCTACCTTTGGAAATCGGTGCAGTGCCGCAAAGTCGGCATCGTACTATTTGGGACAGTGCCGTTGTCGGCAATAGGCTGTGATTTGACATGTCAAATTGCTCTGGTGTGAACAGGAGCTTATTGTCAAAGCTTAAGTGAACAGCTTATTGGGTACTATGCACAGTTGCACCAGATTCTGTGAGCACCAGTTTTAGTAGATCTTACCCATTGTCTTGAAATCAGATTAGCGTTAAAAGTGTTATTTTGCATTGTATACAGAATGTGAAATGTTATGGGCAATAAATAAAATACATCTGACCAATAAAGTCATGCAATTAATTTTTAAACATCTAAAAAAAAAACTTCCATGCTTTCTCTCTCCAAATTTTGAGCCCAGGTTCACATTGGAGCGATTTGGCATGCAATTTGACATGTCATATCGTAAATCGGCGGCAATTGCGCCGTCCATATGTGCATTTGAGGCACCACTACACCAATTTCCAAAAGTACTTTATGTACCACTTTTAGCGACTTCGGGGGCGATTTCACAGACATCTGTGCAGGTTGCAAATCACACCCCGAAGTTGGGACTGATGTGCGGGTATGAAATCGTGCAAGTTCAGCTGAACTCGCACAATTTCAATCCCGCTGTCAGTGTGAACCTAGGCTAAAAAAAGTAATTTGTGCAACAAGTGCATACTGCAGATTTTTCAGATTATACTAGACACAGTAAATGCAAATCCTGTCATCTACTGCCCTCCAGCTAGCACGATAACCATGTCTTCAGAAATATACAGCATTTACAACGTGCTGCAGAACTTACATAACTACCACAAAATAGTGCAGTAAATTAATGCAAACTGCAAAAGCGCAACAAAATTCAACAACGTCAAGTATTTGAAGATCACCCAAATCTGATTTTACTTTATGCAGATGACATGAGCCAAATCATCCGCTAGCTTCAATGGCAAGCCCACCCACAGCGCCCCACTACGTCCACCACCTTTCTCACCAAGAATTTTCAGGTAACCCATTACACAAGGACAGGTCTGAGTCTGGTTTATGCAGAAGAAATAATATGAGTAAAATTGAGAGCCTACTGTAACGTCCAGCACAGGTAAGCACACTTGGACCCTTTGATAAAAAGGTCTCGCCACTGAGGTTCAAAAAACAATTAGCCAAAACAGAAGTATCAGTTTTGGGATGCGTTTACAGTAAGCCTGGATTCACACTGCGCACAACTTCTGCGCGACTTTGAAGTCGGACCCCAGCGTGACTTCAGCAGGACTTGCATACGACTTCTTTAACAGAAGTCAACGCAAGTCATACCAAAGTTGGACCAAAGCAGTGTAGGAACCTTTTTTACCCCAAACAGAAGCTGTCCATTGCACAGAGCAAGCCAAGTAAACCATATTTGCCATTTTTGTTTTTAATTTTACCTTTGCAAACACTTCAAACTTTTGAATTTAGATAGGATTTTGTTATAAACTGCACATAATGATAACATTTTGTTTTTTCATTAGTTATGTTGATGGCAACCTACTATACATTTCAAGAAGGAACAATAAAAGGTGGTAGAATTCACACAGCACAAGATATTCCATCTTTTCCATCTTGCAGTGTGTAGAGGGGCTATCTTTATGCAGTTGTCTACCTTCTCTATAAAGTGTATACCATTACTTGTAAACAAAGTGTAATTCATTTTATTCTGATAAAATAGGATTACAGGGTAACAACCCAAAGAGCAAAACTTGATACTTGAAGGTCTAGTCCAGGCACTCTAAACCTTTATAAGCATTGAGGAACCCTTCAAATGACTTTCTGGGTTTAGGGAACCTCTGCTAATAATAACTATATATACACACACCTCATGATACATTTGTGTTATGGTCACTGGGAAGAATACAGAGAAAGCTTTAAAGATCATTGTTATGTTGGAATATTCTGTATTTTTTTTTTTTTTTTTTTTTTTCCCCTCCTATCTTGCTTTTATATCTCAATAAAAATAAGATTGAATTAAAGATCATTGTTGTCAGTGGTTATTCATATGAGAGGCAAGAGTTGCTCAAGGAACTCCTAGAAACCTCTGGAGGAACCCTAGAGTTCCATTGAACCTTGGTTGTAAAAGGGTGGTCTATTATTTAAAGTGGGGTTTGCCACACTGTACCTTCGTCAAATGAACGTAATGGAAATATATCTGACTAAATAAAGCTATAAAACAAAAAACAAGACAAATTTTCAAGTAACCAAAAGCTTTAACTTCTGTGCCCTGCAGGAGACTGCATTATGTAAGTGAGTGGCAACCCTATAAACTAAACCAATGTAAAAGGAAAAAACTACCTTGGGACACTACTGCTAGTCTTGTGGGTGTGAACAGTAACTTGCAAAAGTCACAAAACTGGTTCCCAACCAGTGGCTTGTGAGCCACATGCAGCTCTTTGCAAATTATTATTTTGCAGTGGGAATTACATGTAGAAAGTTGTTTATGGCCATCATTACATATTACTAAGCATTAATATATAGAATTTATGGACAGAGCATGATGGAACAGATGCTAAATCCCAAAAAAATATTAAATTGCAGCTCACCAAATTCTTAGATATACCGTATATACTCGAGTATAAGCCGAGATTTTCAGCCTCTTTTTTGAGGCTGAAAGTGCCCCCCTCGGCTTATACTCGAGTCATCGCTGTCTGCCCGCTCGATCAGCGTGTCGAGCAGACAGACAGCGGCCATTCTATAGTTCAAAAGCCGCGCCTCCGGCTCCGCCTTCGCCTGTGATAGGCGGAACACTGAATTTCCCAGCAGCCTGTGTTCCGCCTATCACGGACATCGTATCATCCTCGTACTACGGACGAGGATGATACGATGTACGTGATAGGCGGAACACAGGCTGCTGGGAAATTCAGTGTTCCGCCTATCACAGGCGAAGGCGGCGGCGCAGCTTTTGAATTTTACAATGGCCGCCGAGGCGCCGACGAACGAAGAGGGCACGGGACGGAGGCAAGGCAAGGCATGGCACGGGACGGGACGGGACGGGACGGAACGGAGGCAAGGCACGGCGGCGAGGCACGGAGGCAAGGAGGCTCGGCACGGGACGGAGGCTCGGGACAAAGGCTCGGGACACAGGTAGGCTGGACACACACACACACACACACACACACACGGATGGATACACACACACACAGGGATGGATGGATGGATGGAGACACACACACACAGGGATGGATGGATGGATGGATGGAGACACACACACACAGGGATGGATGGATGGATGGACACACACACACACAGGGATGGATGGATGGATGGAGACACACACACACAGGGATGGATGGATGGATGGATGGAGACACACACACACAGGGATGGATGGATGGATGGACACACACACACACAGGGATGGATGGACGGACACACAGGGATGGACGGACACACAGGGATGGACGGACACACAGGGATGGACGGACACACAGGGATGGACGGACACACAGGGATGGACAGGCATGTCTTACCCTCGGCTTATACACGAGTCAATAAGTTTGCCAGTTTTTTTGGGGGTAAATTGGGGGCCTCGGCTTATATTCGGGTCGGCCTATACTCGAGTATATACGGTACATTTTTTTTAGATTTCCTGTAAATTAGAACAACCATTCAATATCTTAGCAGTTATTGTTGTTACATGTGTATTTGCACAGTGCCCCCCCCCCCCCCAGAGAAATAGAAAGATGGGTGCCAATCTAGAAAACTACTTGAAGAACAAAAGAAACATATTAATGCAGATATGGAAGAAGGTATGGAGGATGATAGTAAAACATACATATAACATTATGTATCATTAAGGCATCAGCTTTGAAACACAAAACACTATGGTAATTTACCTTTTCTTTCTGGAGGCCTCAACAAAGTGTCAGGGAACAGAACTGATGACTGCAAATCCTTTGGATAATCTTCATATATAGTATTAAACTCAGGTACTTTGGCTCCACTGAAATTAGCCTTGTCAAATATGTCTACGGCAATGACTGATGGACAGAATGTACAGAAAAAGATGCATGGATTATATTAACTCATTATGAGAGTTCAATTATTTTACAGTTTCACCAGTCCCCACCCTTAAAGAAAAACAGTCATTCTAAATAGATATATTAGGCTGTTGTGTGTATGTGTGTATATATACACATACATATGTGTATGTGTGTTTTAACCCCTCAAAGACATTATGCCGTTTACACGCCATGCCACATTAACAGTTAAAATTTAAAAATGTCTAACTTTGATGCACTGTGTTTGAGTTGGGGTCCAGGAGTACTTAGCAATGGCATGTTGAAAGCAAACTTGACCATGCTTCAGAATGTCCAAAGCTGTAAATGTGTTGCAATTTAGAGACACTGGGAAAGGTAAAGACTATCTGACATACAAAGTGCAACCTTTTTCTTTTCCATGATATTGCCACGTTATGCAGCCATTTTAATGATCTACATAAAACCCTAAACTTTGATTTTATTTTATATTATAATTAAAATTACAAAAAGTTTCTGTGAGGAATGATACTTTATTCTAGGCCAGTATGATGGTTCACCCAGTTTTAAATGCATGTGACGAATAACATAATAATTTTAACCAGCCCACAAATGTGCCACAGCAGGGGATACAGTCTTGGCATATTTATCAAACAAGACACCAGCACTCATAAAAACACAACTACAGCTGGCCAACAATGCTTGCTATTTCCCCCCCAATCTATACAAAAGGAAGACAAATAGCACTGGTAGTATATATAAATCATTTTCCGTGTAACTCTTCTATGGTGAACACACCCTTATGTAATAAAATGAATCATGAATAAGCTCTTAGGATGTTCATGAGTCGCCCAGAGTAAAATATCATTTAAAACACAAATTCTAAGAATGGTGGAATTACTAGAGTCTCAATATTTTTACTGTGGTAAATGACAATCAGATTTTTAGAATTGGTTAGCCTCTCATTTTTACTTGAAATAACATAGTGCTATTAACCATTTGTCAAGAGCTGCATGTACATTTACGTCGCAGAATTACACGGCTGGGCAAATGTGCATACAGGTACGTTCCTTTGAATTTGCCTGCCGTGTGGTCACGTGCGACCCTGCCGGGAGCTCCGTGAGTAGGATTGCGGGTTACCCACGATCGCCTCACGGAGCTGAAGAATGGGGAGATGCCGATGTAAACAAGCATCTCCCTGTTCTGCCTAGTGACACTGTCACTGATCATAGCTCCCTGTGATTGGAAGCTATGATCAGTGATGTGTCACACACAGCCCCTCCCCTTAACAGTTAGAATCACTCCCCAGGACACACTTAACCCCTTCATTGCCAGTGTCATTTTTACAGTAATCTGTGCAATTTTATAGCACTGATTGCTGTAAAAATGACAATGGTCCTAAAAATGTGTCAAAATTGTCCGACGTGTCCGCCATAATGTCGCTGTCCCGAGAAAAATCACACATCGCCGCCATTACTACTAAAAAAAAATAATAATAATAATAATAATAATAAAAATGCCATAAAACGAACCCCTATTTTGTAGACGCTATAACTTTTGCTCAAACCAATCAATAAACGCTTATTGCGATTTTTTTTTTCACCAAAAATATGTAAAAAGAATACGTATCAGCTTAAACTGAGGAAAAAAACTTTTTTTTATTTTTTGGGGCTATTATAGTAAAAAGTTAAAAATAATGTGTTTTTTTTTTCAAAATTGTCGCTCTATTTTTGTTTATAGCGCAAAAAATAAATACCACCAAAAGAAAGCTCTATTTGTGGTAAAAAAAATGACATAAATTTTGTCTGGGAGCCACGACACAAGACCGAGCAATTGTCAGTTAAAGTGATGCAGTGCCAATTCGCAAAATGTGCTCTGGTCTTTGGCCAGCAAATTGGTCCGGGGCTTAGTGGTTAAACAACTATTGAGAGCTCATTCACAAAGCTTATGGTCACACATGCTGTGGTAACAAGCATTGCTGTGCTTATTCACAAGAATTCTCTTTCATCTCATCTACCATTAAGTCGACCTGTATGAGGACCAAACAGAGCAGGGCACCAAAAATGCAACATGCACATAAGTTTTCCTAAAATATCATAGTACCAATGAAAAAAATAAAATGCACGACAATGCACCTGGTGTGAAGGAGCCTAGACATTCCAGTACCATAAAAAAATTGCCCAATTCAAGTACTGAAACACATAATAAAAATGCACACCTAGAAGGCCAAACACACCTTTAAATCTAGCAAGCTTGTACCTTTAATCTAAATATTGCAGAACAATTGCTTGGATCACCTTACTTATATTTAGGGTTCAGATCATATTACTTTATATTTAGGGCATCCTTTGCATGTACACCTTTCCCTAACCCGGTTTCCTATAGCATACCCTATGGAAGAAGTGGACAAAATGGGATTTTTGTACTCACCGTAAAATACATTTCTTTGAGTTAATCGATGGACGCAGTGCCTCCTTAATCTTGCCCATTGGGTTATATCACCCCTGCAGGAGTAGGACTAGGCAGAACAAAAAAAAAAAAAAAAAAACACCTGGCTACGCCCATGGGCTGTCCCGAGTCAGTATATAACCCCCTCCCTGCTCTAGGTATTCAGTTTAGTAGAAAGCAGTAATATAAGTATCAAAAACTCCATAGGGGGTGGGTGCTGTGTTCGTCAAACTCAGAAAAATAGATTTTACGGTGAGTACAAAAATCCAATTTTCTCTTTCGTTCATCGATGGACACAGCGCCTCCTTAATCTTGACCATTGGGACATCCAAAAGCAGTGCCAAAGAAAAATGAGGGGTGGGCAAAATAAACCAAGGCTAACCACAAGAGCCCTAACCAGGACACAGGAGCCTTAACCGAGTCAAAGGAGCCCCGTCTGAAATAAAAAATATTTAAAGAAAAAACACCCCTTATGAGGGAACCCCCCTCTTAAACAGCAGCCTGCAAAACTCTTCAGCTAAAAGAAGCATCCGCAGATGCCAAAATATCTACTTTATAGAATTTAGTAAAGGTATTCACTGACGACCAAGTGGCTGCCTTGCAAACCTGTGATATTGACAATTGATGACGGTAGGCCCAAAAAGTACTAGGCGCCCAAGTAGAATGCGCCTTGACAGGGAAAGGAGGAACTTGACCCTTAATAGAATAGGCCTGAGTCACAGTCTGTCTGATCCATCTAGAGATGGTAGCTGAAGAAGCAGCCAGCCCTTTTCTTGGACCTTGTGTAACCAAAAAAAGTGAGTCTGACCTCTGGAAGGATTCTAGATCGAATCGCACGAACCACATCCAAGGTATACAAAGCAAATTCCTTGGGATGAGCTGGCTTGGGACACAAAGACGGCAACACAATTTACTCATTCAAAAGGAAGTCAGAGACAACCTTGGGCAAAAATGACGGACAGGGACGAAGAACCACTTTAACCCTACGGAATACTAAATAGGGACTATGATATGATAATGCCGCCAACTCCGAAAACCCTGCGGGCCGAGGTAATAGCCACCAGGAATGCCACCTTCTGGGACAACGCAGGTAAAGGAATCTCACGAATATGCTCGAATGGAGGTTTCTGGGGAACTAATAGCACCAAGTTTAAATCCCATGGTGGCAAAAGAGACCATACAGGGGGAGCCACATGCTGGACTCCTTGAATGTAGGTACGAACTAAAGAGTGAGTGGCTATGGGTCGCTGAAAAAAGACTGCCAAGGCAGACAACTGGCCCTTGATGGTGCTCAAGCCAACTTCTGCTCAACGCCCTGTTGAAGAAAATAAAAAAAAGATCCGAGCCACAGAAAAGGATTGAGGATAAACGTCAATCGACTCACACCAAGAAATGTACGTTTTCCACGTACGATGGTACATGTTACTTGAAGTTGACTTCCTCACCTTCACCATAGTAGGGATCACTGATCCCGACAGTCCTATCTCTCAGTACCTGGCTTTCAATGGCTAGGCCATTAAAACCAGTTACTGTAAAGCTCACCCTTCCGTACAACAACTGGTCCTCTTTTAGAGGTGGCTTCCAAGGAATGTTTACGGCCACCGGAAGACTTTTGCCCTTGGTCCTTCACAGGCACCGCAGACAAGGAAGGCGTTGACACTAGGACGACTGCAGCGTCTACCAGAGGAACTCGTGAGATTGCCATAAGCCTCAGTTACATCCCAGTGAACTGAACCTGCTCAAGGGGACATTTGAGAAGAAAAACTACTAACATGGTCAGCATTCACTCCAGAGTCAGACCCAGGTAGCCCAATTTCCTGGACAAACTAGAGGGGACCTTGGGTAGTTCGGACGTCACCCAAACCTTTATATGAATTATACCCACACAAGGAGACATAGGGCCCCCCCAAAGTGGACAAATTCTGTCCCCCTTTGGTACCCCCAAAGGGTTCAATTTGTGGACCCCCTTGATGATCCGAAGGAGGTCCATGAATCTGGAAACCAGAGAAGATGTCCCCCCACCCCAGCAATGGGTGAGGGCAGACCTTCATGCTGAAGGAGTCTTGTCAGTGGATCCAGAGAAGCCTGCTCTAAGCTTATCAGACCAAGATTGCTTGGAACTTTCCGGGGAAGACTTGAGAGATCTGTTTCCTTTATCTGCCATGCTGGGAGCCCGGAAGAATTTCTTATGGGCTGAGAAGAAAGGCCCCCATCTGCGACGAGGCTCCTTGCCTTTCCTAGATTGAGGCAGGAAGGTACTCTTTCCCCCTGTGACACTCTTAATGAGGTCATCCAGGGTAGCCCCAAACAGGCGGTCGCCTTGAAAGGGCAGATCAACGAGAGCTTTTTTAGAGGCTTGGTTTGCCGATCAATTCTTAAGCCACAACACATGTCTAATCACCACCGCTGAAACAGAAAGCTTGAACAGCACAGGAGCTGCATCAAAAAGTAAAATTTGCTAGGACCAAAAGATCCCACCAAGTAGCTAGGTCCTTACTCCTAACTAGACAGAAAAAAAACCTGAATACCTAGAGCAGGGAGGGGGTTATATACTGACTCAGGACAGCCCATGTGCGTAGCCAGGTGATTTTTTTTGTTCTGTCTAGTCCTACTCCTGCAGAGGCGACATAACCCAATGGTCAAGATTAAGGAGGCACTTTGTTGGATTTATTCAGCAAGGCGGTAACCAATTGCAGCCTATTAAATTAAAATTTTAAAAGTAAAATCATAACCAGATAGTTTATGATAGGTGGTTGTTATGGGTTAGGCCACAGGGGGGGCGATTTACTAAAAACTGGAGAGTGCAAAATCTGGTGCAGTTCTGCACAGAAATAAATCAGCCTCCCGTTCCACCCCCCCCCCCCCCAAGCTTGAATTGAACAAGCTGACATTAGAAGCCAATGTTCTACCATGCAAAGCTGCACCAGATTTTGCATTCTCCAGTGTTCATAAATAAACCCCACAGTGACTTGTCTTTGTTCTGCCTTACTAAATCCTAAGAAATCTATGATTGCTGAATGCTGCCATCCTCTAGCTATGAAGGGTGTAGTCACAGTTGAGAATGAAACCTGCCAAAGATAACATGAGAGAACCCTGGCGGGGGTTCTCGTGATTAGCTGCAAGTAGGCAGCCCCATTGGAAGCAATGGGAGGCTGCTGGCTCTCATAGCAAATCCACTCGCATGTAATCATTCATGCTGAGATCACATGTGAGCGATCGGCCCTGGATGTAGACTGCCTGCATCCAGGGCCGATCACTCGCACACAATTGTATAATAAATGATTACACGAGCATGGCAACAAACATATGCAAGAGCTGGCAGCCTCCCATTGCTTTCAATAGGGCTGCCTACCCGCAGCTAACCGCAGGACCCCCGCTGGGATTCTCGCAGCTAATCGCACACAAGGTGCACCCTTAATCTCCAACCACATTTTGGTGAAATATAACACTGGAAGAAAACAAACGCCTTTGTACCATAGACCCTAGCACTAAAAATTGCCACAGTTTTCCAAAGTAGTATTCAAGGCAGCTACTCACTAATATTTTTGGCGACAATGACAAAAGGCTTCATGTAGGTCTTTTTCATGTTTCTGGCCACATTGTTAGCATATTCTTCATAGTGCTTTAGCAGAAAGGCAGTGCCCCCTTCAGTTCTTTGAATGTGGTCCCAGTGGTCTTTGTTGCTGAAATCAAGTATTGCGCTGCCTGCATGGATGACATTCTGTAGACGGATCAAATTTAAAGCAAATATAAGAGAAAAATATTTTAGCTAACAATAAAAGATCAAAAATAAAAACGATTCAAAGACCATCACCGAGTTCATTGATCTGTACAATGTTATTTGTACCAAAAATTTGTATGACCAGCTCACTGGATGTTGCATAATGGATATCTTGGTAACAAATTACATTCCTAACTAGTAATCCTTTAAGGCAGCTTTTCATTGGTAACTCTTAGCCAAGTTCAGAGATTACGGTAATTATTAAACTAGAAACCCAACACTGCTTTGGCTTCAAATCTCAGTGCTGTTAAGAAATTAGGGCTCAGTTTCCAAAACTTTCAGTTGAGTGAGAGGGGCTTAAAACCCCGAGGCAACAGATACATTAACCTTTCTTCGAGGAAGGTTGATGATCTTCAGATATCATCAGTCAACAATCCATATTCTCTTTGACTGGCATATTTCACCATTTACTGTTCGAATGGGGATCAGTTACCACTAATTCCACATTTTTTTGCCAAAAGTTTCCAAAAAATAAAAGGATTACCTAAATTTAGTGTCTCCTGGAAAAAGATCTTTTTTATTATTCCTAATTTACTTGCCAAACTGAGTATAGTACCTCCTCCAGATATTTTTCTACATTTTCAACAGAGTGGAAAAGATATAATTTTTGCCTGTCATTTTCTGTCTCTGTGACACCAGAAGAAATGATTGGATGCTGTCAGAACCATAAGTCCCAGACAGTAATAAAATAAATAATGACCCTTTTTCACTCTGCCCTAATCAAGGTAAGAAAATATCTATCTAGAGTTAGGCTTTAAAAGAGAAGTACAGACTTTATAAATGTATTTATTTACTCACCTAGGTGGATGCAGCATCAACACAATGCTGCATCTGTCCCCTGCTGCTTCTGCAGTGAGAACTGAGCAAACATTGCTGATCGCTCAGTTCTCCCCCATCTGTCAGTCACCGGCTCTCCTCTCTGCTCCTCCAGCACTCACGGGAGCACTGGCCTTTGGGGAGGCAGAGAGCAGCTGGCTCAGGCTCTCAGCGGATCGCCGAGAGCCTGAGCCAGCTGCCAGTCTGGTCATCTGGGTCTATCCTGACCATATGGTTGTGATCTTTGCAGAGCATGGACTGGCTGTGAGATATCAGCTGGCAGCGGGCTTTAGAATGAACTTCACTCTTTACCTACAGGAGAAGTATGGCCATACGTCCACCCCCTAAGGCTTTCATTCATTGATTCACTGGTAAATTGTTTGGCTATTTGTCCTTTTATATATTGGTTGATAATGCACAACTCAACATAACAGTCAACGTTTTGCCAAAAAGTGTGTGTGCTCATGTCCTCAGCAGATCAGTACACAGTCAGAACATACCTCATTAAATTCCACATCCCTTGTAGCAGCCAAGTCAAAGCCTTGTTGCTGGCTCTCATATTGCAGCACCCTCATAAGTATCTGATAGCTAGTTCTGATGTCGTTGCCATAGAAGGTCCTTGTGTGGTTGGTGGCATTTTGCAGGACTTTAGCGATTTCAATGGATTTTAAGCCATTCAAACTGGTCTCATTTCGGTGAAGCTTTTCATTCTGTAGAACACATTTAAAAAAAATTTTTTTTAAAAAAATAGGGACATTATAATGTTTTCAAATATATTTATAAAAGGTATATAACACATAGCTAGAAGTATGCAACTCTCAACATGATCTAAATAATGGTTTTATATTTCTTATGTTTTAATGTATATTACTTTCATGTTTTTCTGTAAGCTGTGCAGAAGCAGCTATCAAAATGTTGGCATTATCTGTACAAATACTTGTAGGCATACCATAAAAATATATGGGTGTTGTGCAATATAAGAGGTACAACAGAAGACATGCACAAGATTCCTGACATTCATTAGCAAAGTGTGTTTGTAGAGCTGAGTACACATGCTTCAAATAGTCAGAAAAAAAAATAAGAATCACTTTACAGCACATCTACTATTGCCCAGTCCCAGACTCAGATTGATCTGTTAGATAATTATAACAACATCTACACATGGGTTCTAAGCCTCTGCAATACCCACCTTTAAAATAAGCAGTGGTTACAAGATACATGCATATGCTACCAATTATTTTCTATGATGCTGAAATTAATTGGTTGCTACAGACAACACTTCAGGGTCTATTTATAAATGTTTTCATGCAAGATTCACACAATTTTTAAAAAATTTACTCCGATTAGAAAAACGTGTCAATCTTGGGTAAAAATCATTAGAACCTTGTCTACTATAAATTATCAATGGACTCATTTGGTTAGATGTTTAATGTCTTAAGCTTTTTTTTTTTTTTTTTTTACACAATTATAACAAACCTTCAGTATGCTTGCTTATCTTTCACTAGTTGCAAAATTCCCAACTTCACAACTTAAAGGAAACCTGTCGCAAAAGTAACTCTGAGGCTACCATTGCTGATCTCTGATTCTGAAATTGCTTGTTGCACTTCAGCTTTACTTTAAAAGATGTTAATCTCTCCCAATCAGAATTGTATTTTTAATCCTTGTGCTGCTAGCATTAGTAAAGAGATAGGAAAGTATATCATATTTACTTGTGTTAAACTTTTTTTTTTATTACTATTTCTTCAGTTGCTTGATTTATTGCCTAGACAAATGTCATACATCCTAGGAGTTGGTAGGAGTTTGCAAGGGCAGGAGGGTGCAATGGTGGGTGGGTGCAATGGTAGGAGGGTTTTATAAGCTAAGCACACTCTTGCATGCATGCTTGAGCTGAGGGCAGATGGATTCCAGGAAGTAAATGCTACATGAATCTTCTGCTCTTACTCAAGATGGCCACAGTTAAAAATGCCAGAGGGAGTGTCTTTCAAAGTGATTTCTGAACAAAATAAAGTATAGAGACATGGATGAATGGGAGAGTTCGCTTTGAATTTAAAAAAAATGAATGAAATAATGGTTTTGGTTTGTGGTGCTCAGATGCAGTGAATATCTGTTTTAATGGGAAAATATTAAATTTTTATGGGAATATTGTTTAAAATATAGAAGTAAAAAGAGTCAGTAATATGGCAAGGCACCGTTGGACATGTATTAGCTGGTGCAACATTTGTTTTACTCTTTATTTACTCTCTATTTATTGCCTAGCCCTATTTTAAGTGCGACTGTCGAAAAAGAATACGGTCTAATCCCTTTTCCTCAGTAAAATACACAATAGTCTCCATTTTGGTTAGTAGCACTTTGTGGAATCTGATGCATCTCAGTTCTGTACTGTGTGTTCTGAGCAGCAAAGAGAGCAAGCCTGTGATGTTAAAATGGATCCGGAGTTCTTGCAGCTCATTAAAGCTCTTACCAGAGTTTTCAGTTCCAAGAAGGTCAGTGTGGTGCAGTTGAAGAGTTCAGGAGGAAGCCAGCCTTTTTCCTCACTGCAGTGTCGGATCGCGTTGCCTACAGAGAACAAATGCATGTAAATTTCAATCAGATCTCATAACGGTCATGCTATTTCTATGTACTTCGTACTCCAGAAACCAAACAATTTAGCTGTGTATAGTGTATTTATAAGTAAAATGATCATAAAAAAAATATTTACACGTACATAGATATTAGAAATGATATTAGAAATGACCACTTAGTACATAATATTGTGCTCTGCTGTATCTGTTGATTTGAACAGGAAATAAATCTTATTTGCTCCTTTCTCACACCTGATTAGGCACTTGTAAAATCATCCTTCGAGTGTAAAGCTTCAGTTTTTATATATTTCTTTAGAACAAACATGTTAAACTTGCCTCCCCTGTGCAAGGTTTTTGCACAGAGTAGCCACGATCCTCCTCTTCTGGGGTCCCCCGGCAGCACTCCTGACTCCTACCCCACCATTTATAAATGTCAAGTTATGTTGTAATTGTGTGCACTGAACTACACCTGAAACTTGTACTGGTGCCAGTGACTACAAAATACCATTGTGTGTCTGATAACAATAGAATTCGCTAGGTCTCTTCCTCTTCAAACTGGAGTGGAAGCAAGCATTTTACACAGTGAAACAGTCACAAAGAAAGAGCAGACAGAGTGTTCATGTATCCACTTCCTTCTATACTTCTACACAAAATAACTAGCCCACATCTATCAGGTGCAATTGGGTGTTATAATTATAAATCTCTTTCCATCCCACGTATAGTCAAAATGACAGCCGCAAGGTGGTGCTCTCATCCTGGGCGGCCGTCATAGGACATCCTCGGCTTCCCGGCCACTAGGGGGCGTGAGTTCCACGCCACTCGGGAGCCGCTGCACGTGCCTGGTGGCCGCGATGTCCTCCGGGCACTGCCGCGATTGCTGGTTACCGAGCATGGACGTGTACACACACAGATCCACATCCTGTTAGGAGAGAGGAGACCGATTGTGTGTTCCCAGTACAGAGGAACACTGATCAGTCACCTCCCCCAGTCAGTCTCCTCCCCCCACAGTTAGAATCACTCCCTAGGTAACACATTTAACCCCTTGATCGCCGCCTAGTGTTAACCCCTTCCCTGCCAGTGACATTTGTACAATGCATCTTTATAGCACTGTTCGCTGTATAAATGTGAATAATCCCAAAATAGTGTCAAAACTGTCCGATCTGTAATAATAATAATTTAACCACTTGAGATCCGTGCTATTGCCAAATGACGGCATTAGCGCGGATCTACTTTTCCGGGACTACGTCTATTGACGTCGTCCCGGTTACGAGCGGCCTGCGCGCCCCTGAGGGGCGCGCGCGACGCGCTCTGTGATCGGCGAGTCCACGAGACTCGCCTGATCACCGATCCGTGCAAGGGGTCGATCCCGACCCCTTATCACGTGATCAGCTGTCAGCCAATGACAGCTGATCATGTGACAGAACGGAGCCGGTAATCGGCTATTATTCCTCCTCGCGCTGACAGCGCGAGGAGAGAAAAAAAAAGCCGATCACCGGCGGCCGTGATCGGGACATCAGTCCCGATTACGGCCAGCAATACAGCTGACCACCTGTCTCCTGCCAGTGCCCACCTGCCCACCGCAGTGCCATCCTGAATGAAAGTGCCCCCCATCAGTGCCACCCAGCAGTGCCCATAGTGCCCACAGCGCCATCCAGCAGTGCCACCAACAGTGCCACCCACAGTGCCCACAATCTTCCTTAAAGGTGCTGCACCCCGCCCATCAGTGCCCAGCAGTGCCGCCCATCAGTGCCCAGCAGTGCCGCCCATCAGTGCCCAGCAGTGCCACCTATCAGAGCCACCTATCAGTGCCACCTATCAGTGCCCATCAGTCCCATCTATCAGTGGTACCTATCAGTGCCCATCCGTGCCACCCATCCATGCCATCTTATCTGTGCCCATCTTTGCCCATCAGTGCCGCCTTATCTGTGCCGATCGGTGCCGCCTTATCTGTGCCTATCAGTGCCCACCAGTGCAGCCTATCAGTGCCCACCAATGCAGCCCATCAGTGCCCACCAATGCAGCCTATCAGTGCCCACCAATGCAGCCCATCAGTGCCCACCAATGCAGCCCATCAGTGCCCACCAATGCAGCCCATCAGTGCCCACCAATCCAGCCATCAGTGCCGCCTAATCAGCGCACTTCAATGAAGGAGAAAAATGACCCGTTTGCAAAATTGTATAACAAACTATTAAAACATGATATTTTTTTTTTTTTTTTTGCATCTTTTTTTGTTTGTTTAGCAAAAAATAAAACTCCGAGCTGTAACTAAATACCACCAAAAGAAAGCTCTATTTGTGGGAAAAAAATGATAAAAATTTCATTTGGGTACAGTGTTGTATGACCGCGCAATTGTCATTCAAAGTGCGACAGCACTGAAAGCTGAAAATTGGTCTGGGACTGAGGGGGGTTTAAGTGCCCAGTAAGCAAGTGGTTAAATAAAAATGCCATAAATCTATCCCCTATTTTGTAGGTATAAGTTTTGCGCAAACTAATCAATATACGCTTACTGCGATTTTTTTTCTCCAAAAACATTTAGAAGAATACATATCAGCCTAAACTGAGGAATAAATCTTTTTTTTTTTTTTTTTTTTTTTTTTTATTGGGATATTTATTATAGCAAAAAGTCAAAAATAGTGCTTTTTTTCAAAACCCGTCAGTCTTTTTTTGTTTATAGCGAAAAATATAAAAACCGCAGAGGTGATCAAATACCACCAAAAGAACGCTCTATTTGTGGGGGGGGGGAAATGATCAAAATATAATTTGAGTACAGTGTTGTATGTCCGCGCAATTGTCAAAGCGTGACAATGCTGAAAGCTGAAAATTGGCCTGGACAGGAAGGGGGTGAAAATACCCTGCATTGAAGTGGTTAAAGAAGCAAAGTCAAATATTTTGCCAACAGGAAACAAATGGTCTCATAATTCAGCTTATATACCTTGTCTGTGCAGGACTGTCTAACAGTGATTTACATTTAATTAATTGGATGCTTTCTAACACAGAGCTGGTGGAATGCATCAGTGATCTGCTAAGTCACTACCCAAGCCTAGACCCTTCTGGGGATGTCATGTTTGAGTGTGTGCAAAGCTACTGGGCCCAGCATTTACAAACTATGGGATATATACTGGAATTTTTTAGTAATGGCAGTAATCAGTGACTTATAGCGGGACTGCAATATTGTGGTGGACATTCTGACACTTTGTGGGAACCAGTGACACCAATACAGTGATCAGTGCTAAAAAAAATGCACTGTCACTGTACTAATGACACTGGCTGGGAAGTGTTAAACATCTAGGGTGATCAAAGGGTTAAAGCGTGTGTACTGTTTTCACTAAGCAATGTGCTTATTTTTACTTCAGACGGCGATCAGCTGGTGCCGACGACCAATCAGCAGCCTGAACCCGCCAATTGGCTTGTGCTGCAGTGAATCACAGCACAACCGGGGTGGCAGGTGTGCACAAGAGTGCCCCCTACCACAGAGTGCAGATCACATACTAGGTACGTGATCCAGTGCAGAGTGGCAGCCCTGCTGCAGTATATGTGGGTGGTCCACAAGTAGTTAATGTTGATAAATGTAAAGTTATGCATTTGGGGGAGCTAAGAACATGCACGCATCATACATACTAGGAGGAGAACAGCTGGAGGAGTCAATGGTGGAGAAGGATCTGGGTGTTATGGTAGATCATAGGATTAATAACAGCATGCAATGCCAAACAGCGGTTTCCAAAGCAAGCAAAATCCTTTCTTGCATTACGAGAGGTATAGACTCCAGAGAGAGATATCATTTTACCCCGTACAAATCATTAGTAAGACATCATCTGGAATACGTATGGCATGGAGGAGCTCAGCTATGAGGAACGATTAGAGGAACTGAATTATTATTGAGTTATTCACTTTAAGGTCATCACAGAGGACAAGAGGCACTCATTATGTCTGGAGGAAAAGAGATTTAATCTCTAAATATGCTTGAGGACGCTTATTGATAATGCCTCTGGGTATTCAGCATCTGGTAGTCAGTCTGACCTAGCCGTTGGTAAGTATGGGGCCTTTTTGCCTCAGACTCCCTTGACTATTTGTCACAATACCATCATTGTGCAGGTACCCATTTGGTTTTTCATACTCTTTTACAGATTTAATACACATGCATCTACCCCTGATGAAGCGAGCATGGTCTTGTGAAATGCGTAGGGTCAATTTCTATGCCTGTGTATATTGCTATGTACATCTAAGTGCTATACATGTAATTATACTGTTTTACACTGTATGTATTAGCTGACCGGCTTGGCAATTTTTGTTGTTCATGTATGCATGGCAATTTTTAACAAACTTTGATACTGTATTTACGTGTCAGGTGACTGGCTAAATCGCATTCACCTCATTTAAAGTCTCGGGCGACTTTTTGTATTTTGTTGTATATATTTGGAAGGAGGTGCTTTTAGGGTGACACCAGGCCATTTTTCCCTTTTCTCTCTTGAAAAGGAGATTTAGGGGGGATTTGATCAACATGCACAAATACATAAATGGTCAATAAAGTGAACTTGGTGTTGAGTTATTCACTTTAAGGTCACCACAGAGGACAAGGGGGCACTCATTATGTCTGGAGGAAAAGATTTAATTTATAAATACAGAAAGGCTTGTTTCAGAGTCAGAGCTGTGAAAATGTGGAATATACACCCTCGAGAGCCGGTTCTGAATAACTCAGTGGATTTTTTTTAAAAGGCCTGGATTCTTTCCTAGATACACATAATATAACTGGATACTAATATTTCTAGGTCAAGTTGATCCAGGAAACAGATTGCCTCTTGGGGATAAGGAAGGATTTTTTCCCCCTGCTGGAGCAAATTGGATCATGCTTTATTATTGTTTTTTTTGCCTTCCTCTGGATCAGCTGTGAGTAAAGGATTGTGTATATAAGAATGTATAAAAAAATGTTTCCCCTTCTATTAGTTGAACTGGATGCATTGTGTCTTTTTTCAACCAGTCTAACTATGTAACTATGTACTTGGAAGAGGGGTTAGTTTAGTAATCTCTGGGTAACCCACTCCTGACCTCTGCACTCTGTGTTACGCACTCCTGTCTCCTTCACTCTGTGCATTATGCACTCGAGTCCTGCACTGTTTTTACGTTTCATACTTCTATATGCTGCACTCTGTACATTGGGCTGTATATGACATAATCCTGACCACTGCACTCTAAGTGCATTACCCCTGAAGTTCTTGAACCACAAAGGCGTGATCTGACTGGTGGGCATATCGGTTTACAGATTGGGGTACCAGGCTGCTGTGATTGACCCTGGTACCATGTAATCCCTGTGACCAATCACAGTGATCACATTACCAGTAGTAAACAACCCCAATCACCACCCCCCAGAGAATGACAGTGTAACTATGGTGAACTGTACTGCTCTGGTGACCGTATGCAAATATAAAAACTTTTTTTTATATACTGTCCCCGATCACTTTCACATACCAGTCACAGCTTCCCTGATATCCACCACACCAGTCATACTGCCACCAAAATGACTTGTTCCAATGTGTGATGCTCTCTGAAGAGTGATGAGTGTTCAGATCGTTCTTCAGACAGCATTTGACAGGCAGTGAGGAGGCGTTGTATCGCCTTCTCACCACATGCTTTATACCGTTGGACCACACACAAGCACCCCCATTCTCTTGAACGGGTCGTAACTGGAGGGCATGCAGTGGGTACAAATCCTGCCACAGATGCAAAGAATTGCAGCTGCAATATGTGTACATCCTGGCCCCAGTAGATAAAGGCAATAGCAGTTTAGGGGTGGTAATACCTTCTACAGTAAATCCTAAAGCTGTCAGCTGAGTGGGCTCTAGTGGCTCTGATTTTAAGCACAGTGCCAAGAATACAGAGCAACAGAGCATGAAGAGAAGGGTATCCCCATACTCAGGAGGCATGGCAGAATGCGTTATGGGGTGTAATGCGATGCAAGTATGGCTATGTTGTGTGAGAGAAATGACTTGTTAAAATTACAACTTTGTGAAGAAAAAAAAAAAGAAAATATATTTCTTAATACAACCAATCAAATGTTCGATAAAAGTAACCCCTCATATGCATAGAAAGCATCCTTCATTGACACATTTTAATTTGTTCACGATTCATTAAAAGGTACTGCATTAGGCCCCCCAAATAACGTACATTTCTGGGTAAAGGACAAACACGCTCTCCCCCATTTTCCAATTCAGTGCTAGTTGCCCGATTGGCCTGTCACCAAGATTGAGTAATGTTACATAGGGAGCAATGGAGCATGTCTAATCACATACAAATACTGACTTTTAGAAAGCTGGTGTCCAGTCAAATACTGTCCCCCGTCGGATAGTGTCCACTGTGTACTGCTCATGCGCAGTACCCATGACAAGCAGATTCCCAAAATAGCCAAAGATGAACGGCACCTGTCCCGTTTCCAGGTTCAAGCCCCACCATCCAAGGGGACAGAGTCAGAATATAAAAGAGCTGAGCAAAGCGAGGCCGTGTCTGAACGAGGGGCCCTGTATGTGCAGCCCTATGTCCACTTGGATGGTGCCGTTCATCTTTGGAGATTTTCCGAATCTCCTTGTGCTCCGTACTGCACAAGTGCTGTGCCTGCGCAGTACGCAGCAGACACTATTCAATAGGCGGACATTTTTTTGACAGATATATTCAATTTCTGCAGTGTAGGGTTACTTTCCTTTAACCACTTCCATACAGGGCATTTTCATCCCCTTCCTGCCCAGGCCAATTTTCAGCTTTCAGCGCTGTCACACTTTGAATGAGAATTGTGTGGTCATGCGACGCTGTACCCAAATAAATTTTGATCATTTTTTTTACCCACAAATAGAGCTTATCTTTTGTGGCATTTGATCACCTCTGCGGTTTTTATTTTTTGCGCTATAAACCAAAAAAAAAAAAAAAAAAGAATTTTGAAAAAAAAATACAATATTTGTTACTTTTTGCTATAATGAATATCCCAATTAAAAAAAAAAAATAATAATAATTTTTTCCTTAGTTTAGGCTGATATGTATTCTATTCTTCTACATATTTTTGGTTCAAAAAATAAAATAAATCACAATAAGAGTATATTGATTGGATTGCGCAAAAGTTATAGCGGCTACAAAATAGGGGATAGAATTATGGCATTTTTATTATTTTTAATTTTTTTATTAATAATGGCGGCGATCTGTGATTGTTATTGTGACTGCAATATTGTGGCGGACTTATCGCACACTTTTGACATCAGTGGGACCAGTGACATTTATACAGCGATCCATGCTATAAAATGCATTGATTACTGTATAAATGTCACTGGCAGGAAAGGAGTTAACCATTAGGGGGTGATCAAAGGGTTAACTGTGTGTCCTGGTAGTGATTCTAACTGTAGGGGGAGGGGACTCACAAAGGGAGGAGACCGTGTAATGGGAACACATGTATCAGTCTCCACACACACAGATCCACAGACCTGCTCGGTTAACGGGCAATCGTGGGTGCCCGGCAGACATCGCGGCAGCCGAGCACACGCATTGGGTTCTGAGCAATGCGGTGGGCGTGCGCGCACTCTCCACAATGCAGGGAATCCCAGGATGTCATATGACGACCGCCCAGAGGGAAGAAGGGTTCCTGCGGGTATCATATTACAATAGAGCAGTAGGGAAGTGGTTAATGAACTTGTTAATGAACTTGTGGCAAGTAGGATTTAAATGGAAAAGAACATCAAAAGAACTCAAATCTGTTCCACTGTGACGACACTGTATAGTACAAAGGTCAGCAACTAGTAGATCGCGGACAGGTGACTGTTAGATCTATATGTAAAGCGATGCGTAAATTGATGGCGCTATATAAGTAACTGAAATAAAATAAAATAAATAAGTGCAGTGGGCGCTGCTGCTCCTCTGAAAAGCGATCTGAGTGTGTGTTGACAGGTGGTGAGAAGGCGACATGGCAATATGTTTGCTCCTCACCACCTGATTGAAACCCATGATTGTCGTAAAAGTGTACGCAATTGCGACACGGCAGTACAGCAATAAGAGGTTTAAATCAGGTGGGAGGATGCAACACAGGGGCGACACTATGCCCGGTGGTCTTTGACACCTCCCGTGTTTTTTAGGTAGCTCTCCACCTCTTTAAAGGTTGCCTACCCCTGGTACAGTGTATGACTAGATCAGTAAAATAATGTTCCCAATATAAGCATCGCTTGTGGTAACTAGGCTATTACTGGCCTCCACAGGGTCAAGAACATGCACCTCTGTCTAATGGATTTTCATGTCATCATAAACACATTTCTAACTCATTGGAAAACCTATGTATGGATATTTAAGAGGGAAGAATGAGCAGAATCACATATGCAGATCTGGCTTCTGCTGAGGACTGAGGCAAAGTCACAAATGTTTGTCGACGGTTAGCCATCTTCACACTTATTACTATTGGGTGATACAGTATATTCCCATTTATAGTCAGCCTTACACTTGAGTAATTCCTTTCCTCATCTGTAAACCTAGGTTATTCCTACATCAATTAAACCAAGTATACAAGCTCTTCCTATTTTACATGACTTTCACAAATACTTGTATTTGGTGTATTACTGTACTCATAGAATTCTTATTTGTTATCGGTTAAGACAAAGAATCTTGTGAAACCTGCAGCCAAATCGGTTTACTATGCATCACTAGTTGTCACCTGTCACAGAACAAAGATTTACACAATAATGGTGTACCCATTGTACCCACTGTATAAAAATAATGCATTGTTTGACTGGAGTAGGGTATGACTCAGTGTAAATAATTTATTGTCTGACTTTACATGCCTGCCATAATCTGAACCAGCAGTAATGCTTAACCACATAAGTGATCGCTGTACAGTATAACGAGCCAGAGGTTTAAAACATTTGCAGGGTTTTATTCCCATATAGGATTTTCAAATATATGGGGGTCTTATCAGATTTGGGAAAACATCTTCATAATCTTGGAAATTAGATAAAACATTTCAAATGCATATTAACACAACATACCAGAAATAGAAATTTTTGATGGCTTACATTTACTCTCCACATTCTGTAAATCTCAGAATAGGGGGTGGAGCAACGAAAAAAAAAAAAAAAACCCTGTTTAGTAAACAGATTTCTTGTATGTATTTCAAATAGTGTATTTAGCAGTTTGCTGGAGTTCAGCATAAGCAAATCTGCTACATATAAAAGAAAAAAAGAATACTGAAAACTTTGATTTACTCCTTTTTAGCAGGGAGCTGGATCTCCTTATAAAGCTTTGTGCCTGGACTCTGCAAAACATTATTCAGCAAGGCAGTACCAAGAACAAATTGTTTGTTAAAGTAACATTAAAGTGGTTGTAAATATAAAATGTTTTTTACCTTAATGTATTCTCTGCGTTAAAGTAAAAATTCCTTTTAATAGTAACTGCCCTTAAACCCATTCCTAAATACTTACCTGAGCCCCATCTGAATCCAACGCTCTGCACATCTGCTGCAGCTCTTCTCCCCTCTTCACTGTCTAAAATTTCATTAATTTAATAAAAAATAAAGCTTTACTTTTACTCTAATCTAAGTATTGAAAGTCTTGGCCAAAATTACATTAACAATTCGTAAACTTTGCGTGTCCAAAAATGCTTTTTAAGTGACAGACTCTTTAAAACTAACTTTCCAGGTATCAGTGAAAGGCAATTTTGCAGCTAACCAACCATCAGCCTAATTTGTATATTCACCAAATTAAAAATGTGATTGCTCAAGGCACACTTTGATCCCTATATATCCAGACATAAAAAAAAAAAAAAATGCAGGATCAGCGTGACACAATTTCATATTGCACAATCTGTGCCTGAAGTACATATTTCAAGCCTCTGGGACATTTCCATGTTACTGTATGTTTCTTACATATAAGGTTTCATTGTTTCACTTACCCACAGATCCCTTGGGGCATGGAACAGCAGCTGGCTGACCAAACTTGGTCTGTGGCCACCAGATTCCAGCCTCGAAGGCTTTGGGACATCCATTGTAAATCACTGCGGTGAAGGTAGAAAAACAATCACTAACACGTTTTCCAGAAAGGTTTATGATTGACAGATGTAAATTTCACTGTAAATAATTAATAGTCACTTAAATAGTAATTTCTGGTACAAAACAATGAAATATGAAAATCTCAACTGTGTAAAACAACAACCACGTGCCAGTTACTGAAGACTGACAAGTCTTATTATACAGAACAATAATGGAAGAGAAATCGTTCCATTAATGCAGAACATTATTTAGGTTCCTGTCACCTTACAGGTCCGTAGCCAACAGTAATAAAAATGTCACAGTGTCTGCAGCTGTTACCTACTGACTCATCCTGTGCCAACCAGATTTAGAAAGAACAAAACCAGAACTTGCTTCTAGTGATTTAGGGAAATACCACTAATGGAAAAGCATATGGGTCATGACTTCCTTTCATTTCAGATTTTTGCAGCAGAATAAACGGCAAGCCTATGGAAAGGGCAGGGACACAAACTACTGGCAACACATCCGCACAATGTCAAATTGATGACCTTTTTTAAATGCTATCCTTTTTTCATCATGCTAGATACTATATAACAAGCATCTTTTCTAGTTAAAGGGTAAAGAAAAACCTGCAGATTTAAAGAAAAATAAAACTAATGGGCCAATTCATTAAGATGAATAGTTTAGGGTTAAAAGCAGTAAAACACAGCAACCCAACTAGAAAGTTTTTTTTAGAAGACCATGATGACAGGAAATTGGCTGCCACCAGCAACCGTACTTTCAACCTAATAACTGTTAAATATAAAACTACCTTTAGGTTGCCTAGGAAAACCACAATTTCTTATGTACTATTGGAATGTTACAACTCTTATGTCGTGTAACCACAACCGTTTTTTCCGTCGGAATAAACTCTGACAGTCTTTCCGATGGAGTTCTGCTGAAATGGTCTTGCCTACACACGATCACACCAAAGTCCGACCATCTAGAACGCGGTGACGTACAACATGTACAACAGGACTAGAAAAAGGAAGCTCAATAGCCAGTAGCCAATAGCTGCCCTTGTGTTGTTTTTGGTCCGTCGGAACAGCATACAGACAAACGGTTTTCCCGATTGAAATCTTTCAGACGGAATCAATTTCTGACATGTTCTATTTCTAGGTCCGTCAGAATTTTTGAAAAAAGAAAAAAAGGTCAGCTGAAGCCCCACACACAATTGAAATATCTGATGAAATAATTCCGTCTGACTTTTTCTGCCGGAAAGTCAGACCGTGTGTACACGGCATTAGGATAGGCTTACACAGATGCTCAAAGAGGTAATTTTGCATATGCTGTTGATGCCTACCAAGCACCCCCAAAACTGCTGGATCAGAAAGAGGGTACTGACCCAACATCTTAAAAAGCACAATCCCAACTATCGGGCATATGTTTGTCTCCATGCCTGCCTTTGACCTGCATTGTTTCACTGCTGGTCCCTTCCCCAAAGCAACATTCAAAATAATGCATGCTGGATACTCTTGGGATCATAATTCTGCAATTTTGAGCAAGAAAATGATGGCGATTAGACATTTCATTCAGTCTTGGGTTTTATTTGCATTATGTATCAAGCCATTACCTTCACAGCCTTGATTAGTAACTTCTGCAAAAGGATTGTCACAGCGGTTACATTGTCGGCCAATAACACCAGGTTTACATGGGCACTGTCCTGTTTCCATGTCACAGCCGCGCTCATAAGCTCCAGATGGGAAGCAATCACATGGGTAACAAGCGTCACTCTCCTGTGGTCTATAATAATTATCCTGCAAAAGAATTTAAAAAAAAAACTGTTTAACGCAAACAAAAGAAAAAAATCTGAAGACCGTAAAGGGCATTGTTTTATTACTCTTAATGCTAAATGTGCAAAAACATATATGCGTATAAAAAGAAGGTTCAGCAGGCTAAATCGTCATTAGAGAAATAGTTCTGAGGGTTAAAGCAGTATAAACCCAAAAACAAACATCCTATAGCAGCGTAACAATTCGTAAATGTAATGGCTGCATTTGTTTTCTTTTTTAGGTTATCATTCTTTAAAATTTCACCTGGTCATCCAACCAGTAAGTCGGTTGTCTTTCAAAAGAAAAAGCTCTCTTGCAGTTACAGTAATGACACTGACCACAAACAGGGGTGCTTTAAATGATCAGCTTTTAATTATGTAAAATCTTTATCCCACAAAAGAAAAAAAAGTGTGCTGTAACTGTTTATAAAGTATTAGCTGGAGTTTGGCTTCAATTTGTTAAGTCTACCAAAACCTGCTAGTACATTTAACACTCCCCCTAGACTGACAAAGCTGCTGTCCAATTGTGCCCCTGTGCTCCTTCATCCAGAGTGGCAGGGGGGTGCTCTAATACAAGAGATGTGTTACTGGCCAGATCACCAGGTGGAAGCAGAGGGGAAAAAAGTCTAAAAAATAAAACAAATGCAGCCATCACATCTAAGGATTGGTAGGCTACAATGTATTACTTTTTTGGTTTTGGGCAATTATTACTTTAAATATTGTGATGGATAAAAAAAAAGTATTTTCAGTTCAAAGCATGTGCACAGACACGTAGGTGTAATATAGATAAATAGTAGATCACATGTTGATTCAGGGCAAAATACTCCTTTGTTTATACATTTCATTTCTGTGCTTTTGAACACTCCTAGTTATTTTTATTTTTAAGTAGTATTTTAGTATTACTTCTGTATCATACGTGTTTCACTGACCCAAGGAACAAGACATGTATATAACTCGTGGGGTTTCAGCACAGTTCAGCTATTAGCAAGCCTTCAAATAATGTATAGATGTCGATTCCAGACTTCTTGACTTAACACCATTGCTTATCACATGAGGTTATAAAAAATCCAATGTATAAAACATAGCCATATATATTTTTATATACACTTTTTTAAATAAATTAAATGAAACATTCCACTGATGCAGCAAGCATTTTACATCACATTTCTAAATACATACACCATAACATGACTAACAACTTACTTTACAGCGACAGTCTCCATTTGTCTTATTGCAGTCTGGATCAAAGCCTTTGCTTACATCACAGTTACAGGGTCCACAAATTGGATTGCCCCACCAGCCTCTAGGACAGGGCAAATCCACTCTGAATAAAAATAAAAATAAAATTAAGCATTAAATAAATGTGTTGAAGTTGAAAAAATAAATAAATATTACTCCAGAATTCACAGTTCAAAATATAACTGACCGAAGCTTCTTTTTTGCTTAGCCAAAATGGTAACCCATTTAAAACAGGATGTTTTTACTTTATTAACCACTTCAGCCGCGGAAGGCTTTACACCCTTCCTGACCAGAGCACTTTTTGCGATTCAGCACTGCGTTGCTTTAACTGACAATTGCACGGTCGTGTGACGTGGCTCCCAAACAAAATTGGCGTCCTTTTTTCCCCACAAATAGAGCGTTCTTTAGGTGGTATTTGATCACCCCTGAGGTTTTTATTTTTTGCACTATAAACAAAATACCGCCAATTTTGAAAAAAAAGCAATATTTTTTACATTTTGTTATAATAAATATCCCCCAAAAATATATAAAAAAAATAATAATTTTCCTCAGTTTAGGCCGATACGTATTCTTCTACATATTTCTGGTAAAAAAAGAAAAGAAAAAAAAAAAAAAAATCGCAATAAGCGATAGGATTGGTTTGCACAAAAGTTATAGCGTCTACAAAATAGGGGATTTTTATTAATTTTTTTTTTTACTAGTAATGGCGGCGATCAGCGATTTTTATCGTTACTGCGACATTATGGTGGACAAATCAGACAATTTTGACACATTTTTGGGACCATTGGAATTAAATACAGTCATCAATGCTATAAAATTGCATTGATTACTGTAAAAAGGACACTGGCAGTGAAGGGGTTAACCACTAGGGAGTGTTTTTAACCGTCTGGGGGCTGGGCTTGTGTGACGTGGACACTGATCGCTGCTCCCAATGACAGGGAGCAGACGATCAGTGTTCCTGTCATTAGGCAGAAGGGGGAGATGCCGTTTACATCGGCATCTCCCTGTTCTTGAGCTCCGTGACACGATCATGGGTATGCCCGTTGCAATCGAGTCCGCGGGTCCCGCAGGCGCGGTCACGGAGCTCGCACGAGGCACGCGCGCACGGCGGGAATTTCAAAGTAAGGTATGGGTACATACTTTGCCCAGCCGTGCCATTCTGCCGCTGTATATATGCCGACAATGGTCGGCAAGTGATTACAACCTGCCCCTGCAATTCTGCCATTTTGAAAACATATCTACTGAGCTATCATTGGTCATGTGGCTGCCAAAAGTTAAAACATACAGTCTTGCTCATAAGTTTACATACCCTGGCAGACTTTATGATTTCTTGAACAATTTTCAGAGAAAATAAATAACACAAAAACATTTCTTTCACTCATGGTTTGTTTTTGGCTAAAGCCATTTATTATCAATCAACTGTGTTTACTCTTTTTAAACCATGATGGCAACAGAAACTAGCCAAATGACCCTTATCAAAAGGTTACATATCACAGTTCCTAATACCATGAATAGCCCCCTTTAACATCAATGACAGCTTGAAGTCTTTTGTGGTATTTGTGGATGAGGCTCTTTATCTTCTCAGATGGTAAAGCTGCCCATTCCTCTCAGCAAAAAGCCTCCGGTTCCTGTAAATTCTTGGGCTGTCTTGCATGAACTGCACATTTGAGATCTCCCCAGAGTGGCTCAATGATATTGAAGTCAGGAGACTGAGATGGCCACTCCAGAACCTTCACTTTATTCTGCTGTAGCCAATGACAGGTCAACTTGGCCTTGTGTTTTGGATCATTGTCATGTTGGAATGTCCAAGTACGTCCCATGCGCAGCTTCCTGCCTGATGAATGCATATGTTCCTCCAGTATTTTTTGATAACATACTGCATTTATCTTGCCAACAATTTTGGCCAAAATGTCCTGTGCGTTTGTAGCTCACATATCCCCAAAACATCAGCAATCCACTTCCGTACCTTTCATCATAGGCCTTGTTGACTATTCAAATGTAGCGTTTATGGTTGTGGCCAAAAAGCTCAATTTTGGTCTCATAACTCCAAATGACTGTGCCAGAAGGTTTGAGGCAGCATACTTTGTGGCATTTGCTTAGTAATGGCTTTCTTCTGGCGGCTCAACCATGCAGCCCATCTTTCTTCAAGTGCCTCCTTATCGTGCATAGCAAAACAGCTACACCACATGTTTTCAGAGAGTCCTGTATTTAAGTTGAAGTTATTTTTGTTTTTTTCTTTGCATCCCGAACAATTTGCCTGGCAGTTGTGGCTGAATTTTTAGTTGGTCTACCTGACCGTGGTTTGGTTTCAACAGAAGCCCTCATTTTCCACTTCTTGATTAGAGTGAACACTGCTGATTGACATTCTGAATCCCTTGGATATCTTTTTATATCCCTTTCCTGTTTTATACAGTTAAACTACCTTTTCCCGCAGATCCTTTGACAATTCTTTTGCTTTCCCCCACGACTCAGAATCCAGAAACATCAGTGCAGCACTAAATAAAAGTGGCAGGAGTCAAGAAAATCATTGACCTTTTATACACACACACACACACACACACACACACACACACACACACTAATCAGAGGTGAGGATGGTTACCTTTAATAGTCATTCAAATCCCTTTGTGTCAACTTGTGTGCATGTTATCAGGCCAAAATCACCAGGGTATGTGAACCGTTGATCGGGTCATTCGGGTAGTTTTTGTTGCCATTATGATTTAAAAAGAGTAAACACAGTTGATGGATAAAAAATGGCTTCAGCCAAACACTAACCACGAGTGAAAGAAACGCTTTTGTGTTATCTTCTGTGAAAAATGGTCAAGAAATCATAAATTCTGCCAGGGTATGTAAACTTATGAGCACAACTGTATGTAAAGGTAAGCTTCTTTTTCTTGTAATGTCATCCTGTTCTGCACACAGAACTGGAAATGAGGTTAAAGGATTCCAAAGCAAGGTTGGTGCTGGAACAGAGTTAGTACTGGAATTTTGGAGAATTTCCCTCTATTCATCTTAGTCCTAGTGACAGTGGCTGCCAAGACATTAGGTGGAAAGCAGCTACCTAGTAGGGGCACAGAAGGCACTCAAAAAAAGTTTTGGCATTAGATACTCTAATGATATAAAAAGGTAAAGAATATGTTACCCCATTATTTCATATTCATGCCATGTATCTGCTGTACCATGTACTTGTGTTAAGCGGTATCCTGGCCTCTTGGTACTGCTTCACATGTGTGAAATACCGGGTGATCCTGCCAAACCCCCTGCTTTCTGATTGCACAGAAACCACACTTGGCATGACAGCACATCCATCGGAGCATGGTCAGTTTTCTGACTGTGCTGGGAAAACACCCCATCTGTCCTCCAATGCTCAGACCTGGGCTGACACGTCAACCCACCACCCACAGCCACTCACTGGGAAGATCAGCGTCCTTTTTTTTTCCACCCCCAGATTTCTAAGCCCTTTATGCAGCTTAGAACAGAGATTCTGTGATCCCTTATAAAAAAATAAAAAAAACGTTTAGAGTGTTTAATATTTACTGACAAAGCTCACAAACCTTCCTTGAATATAGTTTGGTACACTTTTTTATGCAATGCATGCACTTTTTTTATTTCCTCTCCCTCTTAGAATTGGTACACTTCTATTACTGTACTTAAAAAAATGGGATACTTTTAGTTACCTATTTATATTTTTTTATTTTTTTGTCTGGCTGACTCTGCCATTACAGGAAAGAATAAAAACGTAACAGAAAGCTACAAAATAACGTGTGAAGATTCACTTTAATTACCCAATCAGGTAACAGAAAATCTCTGTGTACTTTATTTGGACATGATTGGATAATTAAAGTGACTCTTCAAACAGGACTGAGTGAAAATTCTAGAATCCTTTAGTAAATGAGCCTCACTGTCTCTGAAGAATAAAAAAAAAAGTCTTATTAAAACGCAATTGGCTCAGATAAATATAAAATGTAAGATAAGTCAAAATGAATAGGTATATAGGCTACACGATCATTTGTAATGCATCATGACAGCAAGAAATCTTTTTAGAGCATAACAGTTGTCATTAAATAGGACCTCCGTACTTGTTCTCGCAGTATTGTCCATAGTAGCTTGCTCCACATTCACAAGTGTATCCATGAGAAGAGCTTGGCTTTCTAGCACAAGTAGAAACATGCTCACAAGGGTTCAGGCTGCACACATCAATGCAGTCTCTTCCAAAGAAGCCTGGAGGAAAGAAGATTTAGTTACATGCGCTACTGGGCTGATTCCACATCAAACACTGACAGCTTTCAAAATAACCTGAACAACAAACAGATTAATGTCACACGTTTTTGGGTCCTAAAAGTACATGCTATATATTGTGTACATGTCATGCCCATTATATAGCTTGGTTTTGTTTCATACCTCTTTTCATAACATCGTGATCAAAAGACAAATAGCCAGTCAGTGACAGCTAAAGAACATTTTTTTTTTAAACATTATTTAATATTAACTGTCAACTGTAAAAATCACCTTTTAGGGTCTAAAGAACAGAAAAAGATGAATTGAGCATTCTAGAACAGAAATCACTATTCTACCCACCTAAAAAGAGGTCTACAAACATTGGTTTACAGAATTCCAAACTAATGAAAGACCTCAACTTACAATTCCTTAGAATACATTTATAGTAAATCTTTTGAGGACTAATAAAAACAAAATCATAAAGTATAACTTAGAAATAGCTACTTCTAGTTTTAGAAAATTACTTTAAAGGAGGTTGACAATGACAGATCATATGCCTGGAGCAAGGGTCTCCCAACTGTCTAAACAAAGGGCAAGTTTACTGATCTTCAGAGTTCAGAGGGGCCGGACCATAGCTAGTGGGAATTTAAAATGTCCCAAGTCAGTGGGAGTAAACAATGCCTCAGGCTTGGTGGTCAGTGGAAGGGAAAAAAAAAAAAAAATTAAAAAATTAGTTAACGCCTGTGGTCAGTAGGCTGTGGAATAGTGCCCAACATTTGTATTAGTGGGAGGAATAGGGCCCCTTGTTGGCGTCAGTGGAAGGAATAGTGCCTCAAGGGCCAAATAAAAGCTAGCAAAAAGGGTCACATCTGGCCCACGGGCCGCAGTTTGGAGACCACTGGCCTAGAGACACAGCTGCTCCAGTGTAAAACAAAATTAAACTACCCACCAAACCCAGCAGGAAATGGAACCATTGTTAAACAATAAAGTATAATGAACACTTACCTGGTTCACAATTACAAGAAAAGGTGTTCCACTCATCGCTGCAATCACTGTGGTATGGACATGGATTTGAATCACAGGGATTATCTACATCACAGCCACTTTCCACATTGAAGACATTTGCTTTATTCATGTTTAGGGTTGCTATGTTGGTTGATGTTTCTCCCATTCTTACTCCCTGATGGCATTGAATGATATCAGTTATTTGGGAAAAATGTAACCTTATCATGCCATGCTCACACACAATTATAACATAATGGAGAAACATGAATTTTATGGCTCAAATGAGTGAACAACAGTGGATATACCCTGTGATGTTTTGTAGCAACTCACAAAAACAGAACATACTGGAAACCAGTGCAAAAGCCTGCCTGTTTTAGCACATGGCACCCATCTGGTCATTTTATTGATAAAATAGCTATACAAGTAGTGTTTTTCACTAGATTTTTAACTTCACCTAAGTGTCACAGCACAATTGTGAAAAGGAAATATATATATATTTTTTTAATAGTGAGAGCTGCCCCAGAAAACACCAACACCTCCCCCTAGTGTGGTCCAATCCCCATGCATGCAGAGGATGGAATCAGTGCTCTATATAGTATAATGGAGCAGCAGCCAACACCTGAAGACTTGGGCACAGTAAAAATCCTTCCTTTGTTTAGAAGCTAGGATCAGATAAATGTTGGCAAGACATTAGCCTTAAACATAAAATATTTTGGTTTGGTTTCATCTCCAAGAGAATTTATCAGGATCTGACCAGACAACCTATAGGATATCAATACATTTAGTAAACGTTCTTGGCAGAGTTAGGGCCTGAATGGGTCTACTATTCCCTTGGTGGGGAAGGCAGCTCCAGCAGCTCAGAAATAAGATGCGAGTACACGTTTGATATAATTGGAGGAACAAGGACCCTTTGGCTAACATTGTTTCCCAAAGTCTAACTGCCCTCTAATTACTTTGTGTAGCTTCACGAGACGATCTATCCGTATTGACCATCTCTGAGATATGGACATTATTCGTCAATACTAATAACTGAGGGTTATTTATAGGATTTATTTAATAACAAATCAGAGAACAAGTGTAGTTACCCAAAGCAATAACTTTGTGAGAGACAACAGAAGATGACTGCTAATAGTTGTTACGGGCCACTATACTCTGAACATTGTTCTTTGACTTACAAGCTCTTCGTAACAAAGCAAAATGTGACAAGTCAGTGAAGCAAAAGAAGAAAGCTGAAGAAATACAAAAACGCCAACTACAGTCTCACAATTGTTCTACCATTAATAGCATGGGAATAAGGCAGACTTTTGTTCATAACATTGTTTACAAATAGGAGGTGTAGTTATGCAAGTGAAAGATGACTGACATTCCCATTTCTGTTACAGAATGATATGTAGACGGGATAAACACAGAACACATGAGGGTAATTCCTCCCTTACCTTTTCTCATAGGACTGCCAGGTAACATGAACAAACACAAGTGTTACTGTCATATAAATGCAATCTATACACTCCTAAATTAGAAGAGACTAATAGAATACAGCAAACAAGCAACTCAATTTTAGTAAGCTGATATTAAGCATCTTCCTTCTTTCCTGGCCAAAAATAAGTCATTACACTCATCCACTTTTTCCACATGTATATACAAACTTTAAAATGCATATTTATTTACACATTACACATGAACCCCATGATGACAACAAAATATCCCTGTACAACTAATTTCTGTAATAGTACTACACTATAGAGTGGACATTTGGCATTCGGCTATACAAAATGCAAATGCATGCAATAAAAGAGCAATTGTGTTGTTTATTTGAGAATGAACAAGAACGGTTTTGAAAAGTCTGCTGCATTTTGATCGAAAATGAAACATTCTTGATAAATATTTTATATGATGGGATTCCAGAAGTACTAGTTAGTAATCACAAATATAAGTGAACTGTGTAGTAAAAAAAAAAAAAAAAATGCCTTGGTCCAGCAGTAGCCGATCCCCTGTATTAGACTCACCTTCATACAGCCATTAAATCCCTGAGTTATGAGACCATCAGATTCCGATAAACCACCAACAAAGATGGTTTTCAGTTTCAGTCCTGGCAGATCATTACCAATTTCCACAGAATTCTGTTGAGACAGCAAGAACAATTATGTTTTCCAACAGTATTTCCAAGCTATTTGTGAGCTTTGGTGTTTACCATATATAAATAAAAAGATATTATATATATATATATATATATATATATATATATATAATTTTTTATTTTTATTTTTTACACACACACACACACACACACACACACAGAACAAATGCACAAACTACATTTTTATTGTTTCTTTTTTACCTGATAAATTCCATAGTCCAGATACATAATTGCCAGATACTTAATATCCTTTCCATCCTTCGAGCTTTTCAGTTCTATGAGAAGGTGATGCCATTCACCATCAGTGACTCTGGTCTGATTGATTTTCATATTAGCTATATGGCTGATACCACTGTACACTTCAAACTGAATGTGATTGTTTACCACCTATTTAAAAATAAATGGGAGTGAATTTCTGTTTAGTATAATGTACAAAGCTAAGCTTAAAGTATAACTAAAAGGCAATACTTTTTTTCAGTTTTTTTTGGATACAGTGCAAAGTGTAGAACATTTGTCAGTTTTTATTGCTATCTCTGCCCTGTTGAGGAGATTCACCCTCTCTATCGTCTTGTTTACAATATTGAAAGTGAAAGTAAAAGAAAACAAAGTAAAAGAAAATCACACATTTTGGGTTGTCCCCAGAAAAGCAACAGAAGGGAAATCTTCCAATGGGGACACTACTGCGTTTCCCCCGAAAATAAGCCCTACCTGGAAAATAAGAGCTGGTGTGATTTTCAGGGAGGGCTGCAATATAAGCCCTACCCCGAAAATAAGCCCTAGTAAAGTCCTTGTAAAAAAAAACATATAATCGGTTTTGTAAAAAGATTACATAAATGTCCAGTGTCTACCTTACTTAAAACGTGGCTGGACGCTCACATGACCCATCAGAGATCTTCTCCACTCCTTCCGACTGACGTCATCGGCCTCTCACTCTGCAGTGCTTGGACCGGATGTCAGCGGGGATATCAGGCCTTCCCTTGGCAGTGCTCAGCGCGGGGAAGAAGAGCTCCAGCAGATCATGTGAGCGCCCAGCAGGGCGCTGTAAATAAGGTATTTTGGACAAAGTTACAAAAGGAGACTCTCTGGACATTATATAACCTTTTTCTAAAATTATAATAAGCAGACACATTGGACATTATATAATCTTTTTACAAAACGGATTACATATTTTTACAATGACTTTAACAGCTTGGTGACCAGCCGTCGCAGTTATACTGCAGCAGGTTGGCTTGGCTGTGCGAATCGCTGTACCTGTCCACCGGCGATCGCTCCACTGAGAGCCAGAACGGGGATCTGTCAATGTAAACAGATTCCTGTTCAGACAGGGGAGTACAGAGAGATCGTCTGTTCCATGTGATCAGGAACAGTGATCTCTCTGTACTACCTGTCAGTACACTCCCCCCAGTTAGAAACACCTCCCTAGTGAACACTTAACCCCTTGATCGCCCCTAGTGTTAATCCCTTTCCTGCCAGTGCCACTTACACAGTGATCAGTGGCTATTTTTAGCTCTGATCACTGCAATAACGTCACTGGTCTAAAAAAGGGTCAAAAGTGTCCGATCTGTCCATGGCAATGTTGCAGTCCCATAAAAAATTGATGATCACCACCATTTCTAGTAAAAAAATAAATAAAAATGCTATAAATATATCTCCTATTTTGTAGACGCTATAACTTTTGCGCAAACCAATCAATATACGTTTATTGCAATTTTTTTTACCAAAAATATATAGAATACATATTGGTCTAAACTGATGAGGAAATGTGTTTTATTAATTTTTTTGGGATATTATAGCAAAAAGTAAAAAATAGTTTGTTTGTTTTTTTTTTTTCAATTTGTTGGTTTAGTTTGTTTACTAAGCAAAAAAAAAAAATTGCAGAGGTGATCAAATACCACCAAAAGAAAGCTGTATTTGTGAGAAAAAAAAAAAAAAAGGACATCAATTTTGTTTTGTGTACATCGTCGAATGACCGTGCAATTGTGAGTTAAAGATACGCAAAAAATGGCCTGGTCATCAAGGGGGTAAATCCTTCCGGGAGTGAAGTGGTTAACTAAGGTTTATTTTTGGGATTAAAGATGTCATAATGATGACTATTTTCAGGGAAACACGGTAGTTCTGGTGGCCTGGATGTCCCCAAGGAGTTCCCTTAATTTCTGACACAGATGGCGGAAAAAAAAGAAATAAATCTGAATGGGGATATAACCCCCCCACCCCCACCCCTTACTCGAACATGGACAAAAAAAAAGGTTTTGCCTATAGTTCTACTTTAATGCTCAATAGAATTTAATATAAAAAAAAATTAAAAGCTGGTGCCAAGGAATGGGCGATCCTCAGGTATTCACATTGGAGCTTTTATTTTACTGCAGACTGTAATTAAATCACTGTAAGGCTAGGTTCACATTGCTGCGATGCGGGAACGCCGCGAATCCGCGGCGTTTTCCCGCATCGCACACCTCCCGCCGGCAGTTCACACTGCCCTATGCGGACGGCTGGGGGTGTCAATGTTATGTTAATGACACCCCCAGATCCGTCGGCATATCGCAGTGCGATCTGCCGACTCGCACAGGAATCGGATCGCATGGTGTGAACCCCCATGCGATCCGATTCCGTTGCGGACCCAAAAAAGGGTCCCGTGCGAGTTTGCTGCGGGACCGCTGCGAGTTCAGCCATACTATCTGTATGGCTGAACTCGCAGCGCTACGGAGATCGGATGTTATTTGCTGTGCGAATCACATCCGGTTCTCCCCCCGCAGCAGTGTGAACCCAGCCTAATACTGTACATCAGAGAGAATGTAATGAGGAACACACATAGGCCAGTTACATTTTTGAGAAGACCTTTGAATGCGGCTTTCTTTTCTTTACAGGGTTTCTGTAGAACACAGGATGAGCAGCAAAACAGTCCAAATTCCTCTGACTCTATAATGTCCAGTTTCACAAACTCACTCAGGCATTAGCAGACCCGCATACTAACACCAGAATAACACATGCTTACCTGTGTGTGAAGACCTGTGATCACAATTCTCTCTGCTTTGTGCATATTTAGATATCTGATGTCAACATGGTCAGACATCATCTAATACTAAATTGTTACCTGCTGCTAAAAAGTAGAACAGCTTTTCACCTGTGGATAGTTTAGTACTGCAAATGATATGTGTGCAAAAAATTTGAGCTGCTCAATATAGATTGTGAAATCTATATAAAAATACATTTGGCTTTCTAACCCTGGAGAGGTATTAATGTGACACTTCCTAATCCAATAATCGCTTTCTGAGCTTACTGCATACTTAGTAATTATAAGTAATTAAAGTGTTACTAAACCCAAAACATTCAAATCAGTCTATATATGCAGTAAAGCAAGCTTGTTATACTAACTGGGGAACCAGGGGTTAATCCTGTGCATAGTGTAAAAGCTGTTTGATCCTGTCTTCTCTGATCCTCCCTTTCTTTTACTGTCTCCAATCCATCTGCTGATAGTACAGAGGCCTAGGAGGCACTCTGCACATGCTCAGTTTGGTGTGTCTTGCTAGAGTGTTTTTTTTTTTTGGGAGGCTGCATGTGATCAGCAAAGGGTCAATCAGCACTGTCCAGACAGAGGGTAAGGGGTCATACAGCCTCTTAGAACAGTCAGAGGATAATGAAAACTCCTCCTACAAGCCGCAAACCACTGCTTGGCCAGGAACTGATAGAAGTCGTTAGCTGCTATACAGTATGTTGATGATGAGAAAAGGTATTTAGCAGTTTATGCTTACTAAAACAATTGCATTTCCATATTCAGTGCACTGTGGGAGACCAGATATAGTGAATGCAGGGTCCTGGGTTTAGCAGCACTTTAAAACTGAAAATTTGAATGAAATGACTCTAAGGAGGTGTATCCCATGTCCTGCTAACTGCTTACTGTGTGCTTACTCTCTTCACAGCACTCAACTTCCAGTGCTGCATGGGTTAACTGGCTCTGGTCTAACACTGAAGTACACTGCACAACCTTTCTGTCCTCTCCTCCATTCACAACACTCTGTGCATCGTTTTTACAGAATGCAACATGTTCTGTGAATGGGGGAAGAGGTGGAATGCAAGGAGGGATGTAAATGGAGGAAAGGACAAAAGGGGCCGGCAGCCATTGTTGGGACTTTTTCAATGTACTTCAATGTCAGACCCGAGGCAGTTAACCCAGTAGTCATCAACCCTGTCCTCAGGGCCCACTAACAGGCCAGGTTTGCAAGATAACTGAATACATCACAGGTGATATCATTTGCAGCTCAGTGATTGCAGTATTCTAGTCTGCATCTTCCCAAGGTAATACATAAAACCTGGCCTGTCAGTGGGCCCTGAGGACAGGGTTGATGACCCCTGAGTTAACCCATGCAGCACTGGAAATTCAGCACTCTGAAGCGGACCTGGCTTCAATGAAAAAAAGACTTCTACAGCAAGGAGCAATTAGCAGGACACGGGATATACTTTACAATAAGTAAAGCATAGGAGTGAAACTG
This sequence comes from Lithobates pipiens, assembly GCF_037356315.1. Taxonomy (NCBI): domain Eukaryota; kingdom Metazoa; phylum Chordata; class Amphibia; order Anura; family Ranidae; genus Lithobates; species Lithobates pipiens. The sequence continues at coordinate 183,412,967 of NW_027507903.1, forward strand.
TACCCCCCAAACTACACTTCAAGTTCATACCTGTTAAAATAAAAACTTCAGGTTAAATGGCTGTTCAAACATGTAAACTGTGACTTCTAAAGAACTTTACAATGATAATGTTTTCCTCTTAAGTTCATATATGTTTTTTTTTTTCAATAAATAAAAAGCTCTTCAAAGACAAAACTTACTACTACAGAAATGTAGTTTATTATATCCACAAATTTATTGTTATTAACAGACCAATTTTTATAGTTTATATTTGTTGGTTAGTTTCTTAATCTGTAGAAGTATAAAAATCATTATGTCAAGACAGTGACCTTGAACCACATGCAAAAAAAAAAGTAATCTGCTTGTATTAATGGTAAAGCCAAAGTTGTTCCTGTGCCCAGAGCTGGATGTGGATTTCTTTGCTGACGCATTGTTTGTGGAAGTATTGCTAAGTACAATACTGTTTAGCTACATGGAAAGATCTAGATCCTTACCTGGATATTAATCCTAGATGAAGACCCTGCATTAACCTGCATCAAAATGCCACTTGCTTGACGGGTTCTGAACATCAGCCCGATAAACCATGGCACAGACACTGTAATTTCTATATCAGTCCATATAACAATCCCATCGCCTTGAAAACGTTGTGGAAACGGCATAACTGAAAAGGCAAGTATAAAATTTACTGGCATACTTTTCAAACTAGATTTTATTACAGCTTGGAGTGCAATTGAAAAAACATTTTATTACATGCAATAGTAATTAGCTAAAGCATGCTAACAATGGCCAACTCAATAAAACTAAAACAAACATTGCTATCTCACAGCAAAGCATAAACCATCCAAATGTTTGATGTTATAAATATTTACCACATGAATTCAATACATTTCATCAGGCTATGGCCTCTTTCACATGGACTGTCCGTTCAGGTCCGCCTGTCAGTTTTTTAGGCGGACCTGAGCGGACACTCCATAGACCTCTATGGAGCGTCGGATGTCAGCGGTGACATGTCCGCTGACATCCGACCCGCTCCGTCTCTGAAAAAGTGTGACGGAGGAAAACCTACTTTTCCATCCATCTGAGGATCAGAACGGGTGTCCACGGACTCTATGGTCTGTCTTCATCCGATTCCCCCATAGGGGAGAGCTGCGCTCTGACAGGTCTGTCCCTGCACAGTGTGCAAAGACGGACCTGTCATCTTCCTGCTCAGCGGAGATCGACGGATCGATCCCCCGCTGAGCAGAGCGGGCGCTGTACACGGACACGTCCATGTGAAGGAGCCCTTAGGGCGTTTCTCTACACAAACCAAAATTCCCCCAATCACTCCAGGTGAGCTCCATCTCACTTTACTTCCCTTACTAATAACAAAAACACACATTGCTCAAAAACAATAAAACTCCCATAAAAGTGTAAAACTTGGAACTTTTAGGATTGTCTCGATGAGTAAGAGACAATGGATTTTATCACAGAGAATGAACAAGATGAAGTTTCATTCAGTTCTGCTCCATAATAAATCATTAACAAATTAGGTCTTATATTATTAGGCAGCAGTTAAATAATGCATCGTGACCTACCTTGCTCACAGTTTTTCCCTCCAAAATGTAAAGGACAGTCACAGTAGTAGGTGTTCCATTTGTTAACACAGGTACCTCCATTCTGACAAAGACTGGTGTCACAGAAATTCCTTTTTGCAGGACAACCTTTAACCAAACAATGGAAACTCAGATTAGTGCATATTAAGTGGACACATTAAATTGTCTATACCTGCTTCTTGTTGTTTGATTACTAGTAGTGTCAAACACCAAGAGAAACAATATTGCTAAAAAGCAGAACATTTTTTTAGGCTGTCTTAAAATCGGTTGTACGCCGCTCAACTTTTTTTTTCGTCTCCCTGAAAGGTAAAGTCATAATGTGCTAGTATGCATCGCATACTAGCACATTACGTAAAAAAATTACCTTAAAAGAAAAGTTGTTCCAACACCGCATTTTCACCCATCTTGCTTTCAGGTTCCCAGGCTCTGTAACTAGCCAGAGCAGCGATGACGTCACTAGGGCTTGGAAGGAATGGCACGGACAGCCGTTCCTTCAGAGTGCATATGCCAGTGATTTCACTGGCTGCATATAATGTAAATATCTCCTAAACGGTACATGGTAAATGTCAGCAGAGGAAGTTTACTTCCTCTTTAACCACTTAAGCCCCGGACCATTTTTCTGGCCAAAAACCAGAGCACTTTTTGCGATTTGGCACTGCGTCGCTTTAACTAAGAATTGTGCAGTAGTGCGACGTGGCTCCCAAACAAAAATTTACGTCTTTTTTTTCCCCATAAATAGAGCTTTCTTTTGGCAGTAATTGATCACCCCTGTGGTTTTTATTTTTTGCACTATTAACAAAAAAAGCGACAATTTTGATATAATATGCATAATGCTTGCCCACTGTGGTGAATTCCAATAAATACAAAATTACTTCTTTCTCTCTCTCTCTCGCTGAAGCTCATTTTACCCTATTATCTTCTGTCAGATTTTAAGAACAATTGAATAAAATTATATATCTATATATAAACAACAAATCATCAAGTACCTGCTAGGGTGCCATTGTTGGCTATAAAACTAGCCATGTCTATGGGTTTGCTGTCAATCGTTAAATTTCTCATGCAGCCAATAAAATGCCTGTTCTGCACTGGAAAGTCCTCCGGCAAATCAGGTACACCTCCCAGCAACAGGGGCCCCGTTAAGTCAAGTGACCTAGGGAAAAAAAATAAAAAATCATTATAACACTATGACATCAGTATCAATAATTTATGGGATTTTAGAATGCTACTGCCAGACTTCCTAAAAAAAAAAACATTATCAAATGAAGACTCCAAAACACTTTGTCTTTAAAAACACAGGCTTTAGTAATGAAATGTACAAGTTTGGTAAACCAGATAGTTGTTTTTTTTTTCTTTCACCAATGGGTGAAAAGAAGTCTAAATGTGATAACTGTATGATTTAATGAAAGTCAGTAGCATCCTGCTTACATTCAAATTACATTCAGCATATTAAGTGAATATTCATACATTTAACAATTCAGAAAATAAACAGAATAGGAGGAAAACGGGCATATTCATAAAGCAGTGACTGTGGCGTACACCAAATATTCACTACAAGTAAATCTTTCTGGTGAATGATTCATAAATATTTGATAAATGTAACATGTAGGCCTCTTGTACACAGCAGCTTGAAAAAGCTCAGTATAGTTTTTATTTTTTTTAAACAAAGCTAAAATACAGCACATTGATTGTAATGTTCCTATGCACACAGGTTTGTAAACAAGCGCCATGCATTCTTCAGTGTAAAAAAAAAATGAAAAAAAAAAAATAGAAAAATCAGCTTTTCTGGTCAGTAATTTACGCCTCATGTATTCAAATCTGTGCAAATGCACACAAATGTCCATTTACATATTGTACAGAACGAGAATGTGAAAATAAGTTTTCATACATTTGGGTCAAAATGCGCAACGAAAATATGCGAAAATACATACGAAAAAAAAGTCTGAGAAAGTAGATGCTCAAACATTAGTATCAAGTGCAAGAGAAGAGGCCTTACTGCTTTCTAAATATTTAATTTTTTTTCACCAGAAAGAAGGAAATCCAAATGGTAGGCTTATAAAATTCAGCTGTCATTGGAATTACAAGACAGAATTTCTTTTGCAAAAAAATCTACCAAAAGGGTCTTTACTTTTTACATTTCTTTTGGTGTATCTAACCAAAAGCTTACTTTTTGGATCCAGTTTGGGTTCCTTGTGCGGCACATGTGTAGTTCTTGATAATATTTCCAAAACGTACTGCTACTGCTGTGTCACAATCATCCACTGTCACCACAGCCACCTTCTCCCCAGAGGGCCCATGAGGGATGCCCAGCCTTCCAATGTTGGGCTGCAAGAAGACACATTCATGCATATTACACAGATGATATAACAAATTCCATGGATTTCATTTGCACTTCTACTGTTTATCGCAATGTTAAAAAAAAAAAAAAAAACGGTAAAGCCTGCAGACGTAAATCATGTCTTGTATTGAACGCACTTTACTTGACCCAACACCTGAAGAAATGCTACTCTGTGCTATTCCCCTTTTACCTACACACTGCCCGAGTGACTTGTCTACAACAGCCTCGGGGAAGAAAATAGATGAATGACTTCTGGATATGTTTGATGGGGTCTGGACAGTGTTTTGGACAAGCAGGTGCTGGCCGATTGAACATTTTTTCTTGTGGCGTGGTTTCGAGGTTTACGTGGCTGTTAACCTATCTGTGTAAAGCAAGTCCTAAAGAGAGGTTATTGGTGTGCGAGTGCTCCCAGGTACTCCTATAAAAATGTCAGTCATTGTGCCGGATGTTCAGTAATTACAGGTCATTCAGCATTTATGGTTCATTGCAAAGATGATGTCACTTTCACAATTGCTGTGGTCAGTGGAGTCTGCAGGAATAAGGAGTATTCCGTAAGACAACCAAACCATTTACCACCCAGGGGAATACATTTGGATGGCACTACATGGTTTCTCTGGAGGATCTGATGAACATAATTTCAGGTAGTTTTCTCATAAGAAATGTTTGTCAGCCATATATTATTGGCTTTATTAGGCGGCACAGTGATGTAGTGGTTAGCACTCTGCCTAGCAGTAAAAAGGGTCGTTGGTTCAAATCCCAACCATGACACTACCTGCCTGGAGTTTTGTATGTTCTCCCTGTGCCTGCGTGGGTTTCCTCCGGGTACTCCAGTTTCTGCCCACACACCAAAGACATGCAGGTAGGTTAACTGGCTTCTGTCCAAAATTGGCCCTAGTATATGAATGGGGACACCTTGGATTGTGGGCTCCTTGAGGGTAGGGGCTGATATGAGGGTGCACAGGGATAGGGACAATTGTAGACACTCACTCAGGTTGAACTGGATGGACCGGTGTCTTTATTCAACCTTACTATGTAACTATATAAGAAAGAGTAGCTGGGTGGTCAAAAACAAACATTTACAGTGTAACAATGCACTTTTTACAGCACACAAACATTAAAATCGCCAAGGTTTCCTTTAAGTAGGAAAAATTTCCAGCCAAAACTTAACTATTCGCTTGGAAAACAGAAAAGTAGACAAAGTATTAAAAATCTTACTGCCCATTATAAAGGTAAATATAAATGGTGGCTCTAAGATTTTTCAACCTTTGGTAGACACAACGATGCCCAATATGTGTCACTTAAAATGGATTTACATATTTGAATATGACAGGAATGTTTTTCATTTAACATTTGACTGGTATGGGAGGCTTTAATCGTTAAATTATAACCAGCATGATTACTTTACAATACAGTGCTACATTCCTAAATGTGTTTCCATAATCTGCAACAGGAGATGGAAATATAGCTCACGTATATCCGTTATAGCTGCTGCAGTGGGGGGGAAAGAGTATAGGTTTATTTTTATTTGATGACATCTGCAAAACGTCTATTTACAGTTTGTGTTTCCATTCATCTACTGTGGCTGTGGAAAAATCATGTGGTCCTATTTACCTATTCTCAGGAGCTCTATGTCACCAAATTAAATATTTGGGTTTGATCAATTTAAATTGAAAGGAGCAGATAAAGTTATATCGGTATAGCCAAAAAAAAAAATATATATATATTATATTATATTATATTATATATATATATATCAGTACAAGATGAATTTTGGTTTATTGCTATGGACACTGCAATTTGTATATACTGTAATTTTATCTTTGTGATCTCATGTAGACTTGAATGGACACTAAAAGCTGGAGGATAACCGGTGTATCTACTGGTATTCAGAAAGTGGGAGCAGGCGTTAGGCACTAACACGGAAGCATGGACATATATGGGGCAAGATGCTGCTCAAAACTGACCCAGTGCTTCAGATGTGGACAATGTGGACAGGGCCATTGATAAGATGGTATAGCCAACCCACTTGGACTAGGTCTCGATCCCATCAGTTCAAAAGGGTGGCCCGGGCACCTGCTGAGCAGGAGGGTCAGCTGTACTGCCTTACTGCAGACACCAATGTAGTGCTGCCAACTTCTCCTCTGCAATCTTCCTCTAGCTGACCTGCAGAGGATCAGCTCTAGTATTTCCTAATCACTCTGCTTTCCGGGCCCCCCCTTTGCACCCCTTTCCCCTGCCAGCTTCCCTCCTCCCCTCTCCTGCCACACACAAGGGGATGTTTTCATGAAGGAGAGCAGGGTAAAGGTCTGGTAAATATGTCATATAATAATGATTTTAGGGTATTTTCAGGGGAAATATCATTTGGAATTTTCTGGGGTTGGGAGGGAGTGGTAGGCAGTATGGGGCCCCATGATTTCTAACAGCAGCTCTGGATATGGATATGGCTGTGGCATGGCAAGTGCAGCGCCATACACAGTCATATCCACATCTGAAGCATTGGGTCAGTTTTGAGCGGAGTCTTACCCCCCATAATTTTACCCTTGTTACAGGGAAAGTTCGTAAACTCTCTCTCGAATGGCAATTTTGTGGTTGGCTCTAATATGCTGTAAATGAGCGTCAGAAAAGTGCCAGAATTCCTCATCTCTATTCTAGGCCAGAGACTCAAAGGAATGAAGGCAAAGCATCAGCATGACAGCCAGAAAACAGACTCTCAAAAGGTGAGGTTAGCCATGGTAGCCCCCAATACGTTTCTTATAATGGGCTCCCTTTGCTGAGCTGCTGACTGTTGAGTTCGGATTTGTGATCATAGGTTAACCTTACAAAACATGCTTAGTGCAATTCATTTTTGTAGAGATCTAATAAAAGCATTAGCTTACCCCCATACATTCTGAAATTAAGAAATAGAGAATACAATTATACAGTATATACATAAAATAATCTTACAAAAATGTTTACATCATGGCTGAATGTTTATGCAGTGTATACACCAACATTGCTGTGATAAGAACAGTAACATGGTACAGAACAGCCAGCTAAGTAATTAATGGTGCTGAGAACAATGGTGCCATTTATAAGACTAGGGCTAGGAACAGAATTCTCCTCTAGCAGTCACGCTCTGCAGTCTCAGGATGGACACTACCTGTATTTCAGGTAATACAGAGCAAGGCACTCAGGTAATTGCCGTCTTCCCCTGCTAAAGGTGATTTGGCATTCTTGTAGGAAAGCTTTTCAATACCACCGCTCTACATATGCTGGTGTCATAACAAAGCAATTTAGCTTGTCTTAGTGGAATGTAAGGCCTCTTCACCAGACACTAAATCCAGCACACAAGTTGCCTTACACGCTCAATCACCAATAAAACTTCACAGAAATATACCAAAAATCTCAAACATCAGTGGAAAGCCGTATTTGATCATTGAGGAGAGGCTGAAAAATTTCACGAGGTGCCCTACAGAAAATAATATCAAAATATCTGAATATCTGTTCAGCATTTGCAATGTTACAAATCTATCCCATCAGTGGTATCAACAGCTTTTCACAGGTAAATGTCAATTTTTTAGAAGGGATATCAGGTGGCAGTCACAATGGAGGTATGACCTAGTCGCAAAACCTTTTTTCTTGTATCAGATATGTGCACAGACCTGCATGATTGTATCACCCGAGAATACAGGTCTATGTACTGAGCAGACACACAAACCACCAAAGACTGGATGCAATCTTCCCCTGAGCACAGATGGCTCAATGCACCTTTACCATATATAGGTGAAAAGCAAACCTGTGGAAGAGATTTACCAAAACTGGTGCATGCAAAATCTGGTGCAACTCTAAATAGAAACCAATCAGCTTCTAGGTTTTTATGTCAAAGCTTAATTGAACAAGCTGAAGTTAGAAGCCCATTGGCTACCAAGCACAGCTGCACCAGATTTTGCACTCTTCCGATTTTAGTAAATTAACCCCAGTATGCCTTGGGAAATACTTCAGACATGCCCCACAATACTACTCTGTCCACTATCCCAGCAAATCAAAAACCCTGGAGAGGATTTCAATGAAAGCATTGCTTTATTAACCTCCCTGGCTGTATGATTATGTCAGATTTTTGAATCTAAATGTGGTACAATCTTTTACATGGAAATTTGGCGTTTTATATTATATTATAGGCCTGTAATTCTTAGGAATAACACACACGCTTAAATCTGTTCAAACACGAATCTAGTAGACATCCCGGGTATGATAATGTTCGAAACACAAAATCACAAATTAGAATATAATAAACAACTATAAATAATAACAAAGAATAATATTAATAAATTGTATTCAATAATGTAATCGAATCAAAAACTGAAATTTGGTCGTCACGGTCGTTACTTTCAGTGTTTGATGAGGATTAGAATGACTTGCAGAATTGAGCGATAGTGAATCGAGAAGAAAATTGACTATCGCTGTTTTCTAGCTGGTATAAAACTGCTTTTGATGTAAAGGGACACTTTTTAGATGCCCTGGACAATCTCAAGTTTCCAGGCAGAAAGAACAGTATATATAATATAAAACTGCAGGCAGGGCACTGGACAGACCACTAGGGACACAAGGGATGTGAAATGATTTGTTACAGTAATGTAATGGTGTGATGTTTTTCACTTTTTGAATTTGCCGCCGGGCTCTGCCCCCGTGCGTCGCAAACGCTCACATGGAACAGAGCCCAAAAAAATGATGAATGAGGTCGATGATCCAGCAGAGGACACAGCGGGGGGACATTGCAGGATCCTGGGAATAAGGCAAATAAGCTGTACATGGATCCTGCAATGCAATTCCGAGTGTGGCTCGGGGTTACCGCTTTTTGTAGTGAAAATTCACCCCGAGCCACACTCGGGAATACCACCAGGGAGGTTAATTATTGTCCAATCTGGACAAAGTTTGAGGGATCATGTAGCGTCTTTAGCTACCTTTATTTTATAGCATTGAAGACAAAACTTTAGTTAGATTAAGAAAAAAAGTGTCAAAACAAAAAAAAATACATTGTAGATTAGAGCTAATTATTTGGTTTCTGTAAAACAGGATACAAGGCCAGCGTATATAATCAGGAAGCCTGAAAAGTGGGAAAACTGATGAATGTTTGCATATATCTATGTTAATGCAGTCATTCAAGCTAAAACTGAGGTGACAGGTCACCCAAACATCTGTGCTAAGGTCTGCCCGGTGTCAGGCTATGAATGACATTACTCAACTAAAATTAGATCACATTTCTTGTAAAGAGATAAACAGTTTCTGGATCCAAGTCTTTGACATACCAATATAAAGGGCTCTTTTAGGATCGCTATAAAATCTCATTAAAATTAAAGCTCCGGGAAAAACTATTTTTTAACATATGCTATGTAAATATAATACTACATCTCCATGTTATATACAATAAAAATATATTTGTAAATATAAACCTACTTCTTATGATGCCTCCTCTGATATGCGACTTCCTACTTTTATTCCGCCTGCACAGTACAAACATCTGATCCAAAGACTTAAGCCCCATACACACTACCAGATTTTCTGATGACTTTTGTCTTCAGATTTACCAAAACCATGTAGTACAAGGGCTTACCTGATTGCAGACAAATTGAAACTCCTAAGGTTTGACCTCATATTATATGGTTTTGGTAAAGCTGAAGGAAAAAATCAGCAGAAAATCTGATGGTGCGTACGGGGCTTTAAGTTGGGTACACACGATCAGATTATCGGATGAATTTTCATCAGTTTTTTGTTGCATGCTAGTCTCATATCGAAAGTGAAGAGGTTACTCAACATACAAAAATTCTCGTACGACCAAATTCAATTTCAGAAGTGATGTAATGTGTTAAATTGTTTTGGTTTATTTAGTTTCTGAGCATGCATAGTCTTGCTCTCGATTTTTTTCAGATGAAAATGGTCACTCATTCTCTACCCGGTCCATTCCAAAATGTACTTTTTCCCCAAAATTAAGCCGCAGTCACACATGGGGCAGGCATTAGCTTATATTTACATACCAATTGTTTTTTTTTTTTAAATAACAAACATGTTATACTTACCTGCTCTGTGCAGTGGTTTTGCACACAGCAGCCCCGATCCTCCTCTTCTTGGGCCCCCTGCCGAAGCTCCTGGCCCCTCCCTTCTGCCAAGTGTTTATACTTAAGTTGAACTGATAAAGAATGTTTCGATTCTTGGCAGATTGCCCAGATTTTCTCTTCCTTTCTTTTGAGGGCTGTGGCTTCAGAAGAGCAGAGAATTCATTGCATAGAAAGAACTGTGAAACACTTTAGTCAATATTCACAATAATGATTCTTGACGATTAATTGTGCAGCTCTATGGGGTATGATTTGAGAAAAGGCAATAAACGAAAATGAAAAAAAAAAAAAAACACAGTACTCTATGTAGGATTTATGCAAAAACACACATCCCTTCTATCATGCCTCCAGCATAAGACTTCAGAACTGTCAGTCAACCTTGTTTGAGCTTCACCTAGTGGTCAAACATCACTGCTCCCACCTTCACTTACAGGACAGTTAGAGCAGATACAGTATTTGATCCTGTACCTCCCAGGATTCTTCACTCACAGGTGGAAGACGCTACAATCTTGAGCACATGTTGAGTCTGAAACAACAGGTTATTCCTGAATGGAAGAATCACCTGTGAGGACTGGACTTACTTGTACCCAACATCTGCTACACACTTTAGTAGTAAAATGCATTTTTGATTCAGGTTTCTTGTTGTATGTACCTTTCTATATTGCTGCCAGTTTCACCCACCCTGCTATTTCAATCAATTCAAATTAATATTTGTACATGGTCCGATATATTGGCAGTATAGGAGGATTTAGCTCCATGACAAGCTGCACAAAGGCCATTGGGTAACGTGTTGTAAGGACAAAACACCATCCATTTTTTTTTATGAAATGGATTTCTCCAACAATAAGATGAATGGCAACTCTAAGATATCAGGCATACCAAAGACAATTTAAAGGGCTTGTACACCTGAAACTGATGTAGCTTTGGGTAGATTTTGGGGGGTAAATAAGCTCATAATTACCTATGAGTCTTGGGAGCTCTATTGGTAGATATCTTTGTTTGAGATTCTGCATACCTTCTGTAACTATTATGAAGAATCCACCCTCCTTGCTAGTTTTATTTATTTTATTTATATCGTGGCGAATGCAGCAAAAGTATGCAAAAGTAGGGGACAACACCCAGGGGATCAGAAACAGAATTAAAAATGATGGCAGAAAGATCTCACTTGTTGGAGCAACCAAACCATATAAGAATCCAGAGGCTGAATCAGTCCACCGTGCTCCACCTACAACTTAAATATACTTTTGGTAGACAATCTTAAAAGACTCATCCACACCACAACACATTCAGCAATAAGTGCTATGGCAATGCACTGCACCCCAACACGTACGCTGTATATAAGTGGGCTATAGCACAATCACACTGCAGTATATCACATTGCTCGGTGTACTGTTTTTAATAACAAGCATCGTGGTATGTAAACACATGCATTACAGAGTAAGGCCCCTTTCACACGGGCTGTTCAATCAGGTCTGCCTGTCAGTTTTTCAGGCAGACCTGGTCAGACCCTGCATTGTCCTGTATAGAGCAGCAGTGTCCGCTGACTCCCACCGATATCCTGCCAGCCAAAAACAGATGGATGGTGGTCCTACTTTCCATCAGTCTAGTGCATTGCACCAGGTGGAAATGGACATTTGGTCCATTTCCATCCGATTGCCCCACAAGGAGAGCGGGACTGTGTTTGTGTCCGCTCTGCATAGCGGAGATGGACCCGTCATCCGCCTGCTCAGGGGGGGATCAGTGGAGAGATCCAGCACTGAGCAAGTGGCTTCGGCATAGCGGAGGCATCCATGTGAAAGAGGACTAAAAGTTGTGGTGTGAATAAACTCTTAATCCAAACTATGCAAGGTTTACATAAAAATCCTGAAGCCAACCAAACCATTACAAAGCTTATTTGTGAAATGCTTAGGGAATTATTTTTTATTTTATTTTTTTTTAAAGCAACATTTCCTCAAAGATTTTGTTTCCATGTAATTGAGCATCTTGGTCTCTCTAGAAGTGACTTATTATAAAATGTCACACAAATCCCAGCTAGTACATAACAGGCCTATACAGTCTGCTTAGCCAATTCAATTCCTTCTGAGTTTTAAAAACACAATAATGTTGACTTATCTCAAATAATATCAGAACTACAAATTGCACAAAGAAAGTCAGCCTGTGTTTAACATGTCAAGGAAGAGATAAGTGTGAGATATGTACAGACATCAAACCAGCTGCTCATTAGGTGTCCAGCCAGCCCTAGAGAATCATTTCATTAACCTGTTGGCCTCAGACCAATAGAGGAACATGAGGACAACTCATTTCCCAGGCATCCCTTTTCTGCTTCAGTGGCCACACATTCTCAGTGCTCTTCATCTGTAATATGCTGCAAACTATAACCCTGTATGAAGTTTCATCTATCTAAATTTCCACCAATTTAAACAGCAATACGAAAATCACACCTAAACAAAGAGTACTTATACAAGCCATACAATAAATGCAATATTAACCACTTTCAGACCGGACCATTTTGCTGGTCAAAGACCAGACCACTTTTTGCAATTCGGCACTGCATCGCTTTAACTGACAATTGCGCGGTCGTGCGACGTGGCTCCCAAACAAAATTGACGTCCTTTTTTTCCCACAAATAGAGCTTTCTTTTGGTGGTATTTGATCACCCCTGCGGTTTTTATTTTTTGCGCTATAAACAAAAATAGAGCTACAATTTTGAAAAAAACGCATTATTTTTTACTTTTTGTTATAATAAATATCCCCCAAAAATATATTAAAAAAAAATTTTTCCCTCAGTTTAGGCCGATACGTATTCTACATATTTTTGGTTAAAAAAAATCGCAATAAGCGATTATTGATTGGTTTGTGCAAAAGTTATAGCGTTTACAAAATAGGGATAGTTTTATAGCATTTTTATTAATAATTTTTTATTTTTATTTTTTTACTAGTAATGGCGGCGATCAGCGATTTTTATTGTGACTGCGACATTGTGGGGGACCCATAGGACATTTTTGACACATTTTTGGGACCATTGTCATTTATACAGTAATCATTGCTATATAAATGCAGTGATTCCTGTGTAAATGACACTGGCAGTGAAGGGGTTAACCAGTGGGTGGCAGTGTAGGGGTTAAGTGTTCCTAGGGGTGTGTTACTAACTGTGGGGGGGTTGGGCTTTCATTTAGTGAACACTGATCTCTGCTCCAATCACATGGAGCAGAGATCAGCGTCACTAGTTGCTAGGCAGAATGGAGAAATGCTGTTTACGCGGCATTTCCTCCATTCAGCCACCCCGTGAGACGATCGTGGGGATGCCTGCGGCGATCGAGTCTGCGGGTCCCGCGACCGGACTCACGGGGGTCCCGACCAGCGCGGGAGCACGCCACCGGCGGCGCGCTCCCGATGGCAGGGCGGCATTGAAGATTGGACGTACATGTACGCCAATATGCCTGCCCGTGCCATTCTGTCAACGTACATAGTCGTGCGCTGGTCGGGAAGTGGTTAAGCAGCAGATTACAATGATTGCTACAGGTTTGTCAATACATGTCATTATCAATTTAAATTAAATGATTTGTCCCATAGCACAAAGGTAATTTGATAATCCTTTAAACTGTAAAACACACATCAGGAATCCACAAGGATGTAAAACAAAATGGATATTAAAAATATATACATATGCCAAGGTGATTTTCAGCTAGAAAACACAAATGCAGTCATGTTTAAAGTAAACCACATACAAAGTGACAGAAGCCCCCAGGGCTGGACTGGGACAAAAATGTGACCCTGGACTTCATCCAGACCAGCCCACTTTAATTTTGCAAGCAAGCACAAAAACAGTATATAAAACTATACGTAATTGTGCAAAAAAACATAAGTAGCATAACATAAGGAGTCCTCACTAACCTCTTTTATTATTTCACTTATTCTCCTCTGTATTTTTCTCCTCTTTCTCACATCACTGCGTGAAGTTGAGGGCAAGCCACACAGCCATTACTTTGTAGCTGAAACCGGCCCACTGAGCCATCGGCCCACCGGGAAACTCCCTGTAGTCCCAATGGCCAGTACATGCCTGGAAGCCCCCAGATTGATGTCATGCAAGCATGGTGAGTGTATGAATGGTGTTCAAGATGTATTCTACTGTATTCAGTATCCAAGGCCTGCAGCTACTTTATCCTAAAACTAACTGCAAATTAAATTGGACATAATGTATATATGCGGGTATAAACTGACATTTTCAGCAAATTTTTTATGCTGATAAAAGCCCCCCTCGGCTTATACTCGAGTGAGGGTCTCCCGCTGTGTCATGCAGTCTTCACTGTTCGGCGGCCGTCCACTGTAACAAAGCCCCGCCTCTTTCTAGTCCGTGATAGACTGAACACTGATACAATTGCTGGGAAACTGAATCAGCGTTCTGTCTGCCATGGATGAGGAGGCGGTGGGGCTTTGTTATAGTGGACGGCCACCAAACTAAGGCTGCAGTTGCATGACATAGCGGGAGACACCCACTGTTTGTAATTAAAGGTACAGGTGGGCACAGTGAGGCTGTAAATGGGCACAGTGATGCTGCAAATGAACACAGATGATACAGGTGGGCACAGTGAGGCTGCACATGGGCATTGTTTACCAGTAGCTGCTGCATTTCCCACCCTAAGCTTATACTCAAGTGAATACGTTTTCCCTGTTTTTTGTGGTAAAATTAGGTGCCTTGGCTTATACACGAGTATATACGGTAATTTATGGATCTAACTCATGTTGAATAAGCACAAGGTGAGAAGTAATCAGTCTTCAAGCTGAAAGATGATACTGTGCTATATACATTAACCCAAAAGAACATCATTGGTATCTGATCTTCCTGAAGGCATAATCAGCAAAAACAGAACACCATAATAAGATAATAGGACCAGCCTTCCCCCATGCAAGGCACATTTTGCTATAAAATACAATACCCACACCAATTTGTCAAACTGAAATGAGTAAAGTGACTTAACAGAGAGGTATTTAATATGACTGATGTGCGTGTCAATAAAAAAAAAGTACGTAACAGGCGGCCGTCTTTGAATTACCTTCTTGCTCTGCCTGATGAGCTCAGGTGATTGGCAGAAACTCACACTGAGTCAATGGGAGTTGCAGCATTGAGTCGCTTCTATGTGTATTGAATTACCCCCTTGGAGCAGTCATTAACTAAACTATGTTCCAGCTTGCTGAGAAGCCAAAAGGTCCAGGAATTACAAGAAAGAACCCCAAACTTCAGTGTGTCGATACTGATCATTTTCATTGGAAACGTTCCAAATTTTGAGACATGCATTAACAAAAATACATATACCTGACACAACAAAATGTAATCCAACAGATATGGACAAGTTTCTTCAACCCTACCTGGGACAAAGTATATTCTGTTGCGTATTCAACGCTGATTGGATCATGCCAAATATGTTATGTATTACCTGCGAGAGTTCTTAACCGGTCATTTTGTGCTGATATTCCACTTTTTTTTGATTTTTTGAGCAGGAGTATAAAAAAAAATTCTAAAATTTTATATTTCAGTAAATATAATTGATGCCTAGTAGAGATCTAATAGATAAGCATTACACAAAACAGCGAAAAACACAAATGCATTTCTGTCCATCCAGTTCTGAGGTTCACACAGCTCTGTTACACCACACAGGCTTGGCTAGCAAGGGGAATACCTGATTTTTCTCTACTGCAATTTCACTTTCAGGTTCCCACCTTGTGAGTGTACAGTGGAAGGAGAAACTGCACAAAGAGGAGCTCATCTCTCTGCTCTCCCCTCCTTTCAGTATGGCGCCTTACACTGCAGTGTATCTGACTGGCTCCTTGTGCTGCTTCTCTTCTCTGAGCTCTGCTGTGCAGACAGTGCTAGGGTCTGATACGAAGGTAAATTCAGGTAAATGTACTACTTGCATTTAAAACAATACATTTAATAATTTATTTAAATAAGAGGTGCTCTAAAGTGGTTATAAACCCTTCCATAACAACGTAATGGGCCTCATGTTGTTACACATAGATTAACCACTTTCAGACAGCACCATTTTGCTGGCTTAAGACCAGACCACTTTTTGCGATTCGGCACTGCGTCGCTTTAACTGACAATTGCGCGATCGTGCGATGTGGCTCCCAAACAAAAGTGATGTTCTTTTTTTTCCCACAAATAGAGATTTCTTTTGGTGGCATTTGATCACCCTTGTGGTTTTTATTTTTTGCACTATAAACAAAAATAGAGTGACAATTTTGAAAAAAAAAATGCATTATTTTTTACTTTTTGTTATAACAAATATCCCCCAAAAATATAGAAAATTTTTTTTTTCTCCCTCAGTTCTTCTACATATTTTTGGTAAAAAAATAAAATCGCAATGAGCGATTGATTGGTTTGCGCAAAAGTTATAGCATTTACAAAATAGGGGATAGTTTTATGACATTTTTATTAATAATTTTTTTTTTTTTTTTTTACTAGTGATGGCGGCGATTAGCGATTTTTATTGTGACTGCGACATTATGGCAGACACATCGGACATTTTTGGGACCAGTCATTTATACAGCAATCAGTGCTATACAAATGCAGCGATTCCTGTGTAAATGACACTGGCAGTGAAGGGGTTAACCAGGGGGTGGCAGTGTAGGGGTTAAGTGTTCCTAGGGGGTGTGATACTAACTGTGGGGGGCTGAGCTTTGTGTTAGTGAACACTGATCTCTGCTCCAATGACATGGAGCAGAGATCAGCATCACTTGTTGCTAGGCAGAACGGGGAGATGTTGTTTACAACGGCATCTCCCCGTGAGACGATTGCGGGTATCCCGTGGCGATCGAGTCCGCGGGACCCGCAACTGGAATCACAGGGGTGCAGACTAGCACACGAGTGCCCCGGCGGCGGCGCGCACGCGATGGCAGGGCGGCATATAAAAATGGACGTACCTGTACGCCAATATGCCTGCCCATGCCATTCTGAACAACGTAAATCGGCGTGCGCCAGTCGGGAACTGGTCAAACAAATCCTCTAACATAAGTCGTACCTGTTTATCTGCAGTCTTCTCTACATCCATTCAAAGTACTGAATTTACAAAGCTTGCCTAAGAGTTCAGAAAAAAGGGGACGGAGAGCTGAAACTATACTCTGCAGAGCTCAGGGAGGAGAGTTATGAGAGCTGATTGGAGGGGAGGGACACTCCCCCCTCCTCTTTCACACAGCTCACAGGAACAGAGCCAAGTCTGCCAATCTGCTGGATGTCCCTCCTCTGTCACCATTTTTCTCTTAGTGTCAGGAAAACTTGTCATAAATGATTCATGCTGATAGAAGAGGAATGAAGCAGCAGCCAAAAATTAGTGCTCGAGACAAGTAAAAACTAACTATAGAGGGATGTGCTTTCTTCATATGTCATGGTTTACAACCAAAAAAAAAAAAAAAAGGTGAAAATCACATAGTATACCAGGACAGGTAAATTAAAATAGGTTATTTTTTAATTATTATTGATTCTGGTTTAACGATGGCACAGCGGAATGGAACACACAAGCGCTAAACTATATTAATAATCTGTAATTTAACACCGCCCTCAACTACAGCACAACTGAATGAATGTGCTCAGAATCAGGGAAATGTCTGTATGTGGTCCTTACATTCGGGCTACCAAAAGCATAAATGCGTATTTACATTCCTTGCAGTGTGGGGATTAAGAGATGATGAATACTGTCATTTGCAGTGCCACATACCTGCTAATCTTTAAGAAAAAAATGATACTTTTGCACGCCACAAAATGTTCCATGGGTAATTAACTTACACCAAGTAAAGCCCGGGCAAGTGTTTGCTTGTTGCATTGTATTTAATTGAGATTTCTTGTAGGGCTCAGAATATAGCAGCGTTTCACTGTGATTCCGTCTTGTCTTGACAACATAAAAGTTTAACTCCAAGACAGACAGTAAAAATATAATTACTTTTACTCTAGGAGTCACTTTTCAGAAGCTGAACATTTAACCAGATAGACCACAATCATTTATTTTATATCCTGAATCTTATTGCAGGGGCGTGAATAAAACGGTTTTCTATCAGATGTTAAAGTGCATGTGAAGCTCATTTTATTTATAGGTTTTAAAGTGTCAAAAGTTAAAACTTGTGTTTTTTTTTTGGCAGTGTGTGTCCTGTTAGGCTGGATTCACACCTATGCAGTCTTAGTGCAAATAGCACTACAGTCCATTTAACATGGTTTCCTATGGAACACGTTCTGTAGTGCAAATCTGCAAAAGGCACTAAAAATGCATAGGTGTGAATCAGGCCTTAGGAACTAGAGATGCACCAGGATGCGAGAGAGAATCCCTCCACAGTGAGGGGAATTCCCCTATTGGACATTGGTCATCAAATCCGTGTCCCCATTGGCAGATTTACCCTAAAAATTTGTTCCAGTGACAACTCTAAAAATAAAGGCTTTTCCCTCACTTTTTTCTCCGTGGCAATAGTCAAAATGGGCAATCATAGGAGTGATTTTCTCCAGTAAGGACACATAAATCAAAACCTTAAGAGGGATTCTATCCCCTCCATAGACTATTTAAAACATACTACGTTTTTTCTATACACCATTTAAATACCACCTGATGTTTCATACATATGCAACAGTTCTGCCGATCCCTTCTGACCTTGCTTATTGGGGTGTCCTGTCTGGTACAGCAACACCACAACTTCACTTCTCATCTGGGAGTAAAGGTATGACTTGCCCCAGGAGGTATAAATGACAGTTCATAAATGGCAACTGCCATTATCAGCTCTCTCCCTGTCTCCTATCTCTTCACCTTCCAAGCCTATCCCAGCAAAATATTCTATTCTTATCCCCCCTCCCCCAGCAACAATCAGTTGCTTCCATGCTTCCCCCCACCCTTTTCCATGAACTAATTTCCCCTCTATCGCCAACACTTCCAGACACTATCATCTTTCCCTTTGCCCCCCAACCAGCATTGATGGTCTACTATTCTGCTTAGCCCTGTACATGATTAGCTCCCCCTCCCCTCAAACCACAATCGTCTTCCCCTCTGCCCACCAACCATGCTCACCACCAATCTTCCTATTCTCCCAATACTCTATTTGTTACCTCTATCCTTGATCTGCATTAAACCTTTTCTCTCTCTCTCTCTCTCTCTCTCTCTCTCTCTCTCTGGAGCTTGCCCATAAGATCCCACCCACCTCCTCTTACCCCGTCCATGATCATTTGCTCCCTGCCTTCTCGTTCTCACTTTCCCCCGCAACTTGATCAGCTCTGCCTACTCTTTTTCCTCCATCTGACTGGCCTATCTACTCTGCCTTTGACAGTGTTCCATGGTCAGCTGTTTGTCCTTTCTCCCCTTCGTGTTCTGCCATAATAAGCTTCCAGCTTTGTCACCTCTGTGCTCCCTGGTCTACAACCAGCTGCCACTTTGCTTTCTCTATGTAGTGTTCATGTTCAGCCACCATTCTATCTTCCATTTCTTCCCTCATACATCTTACATTTTATTGCTTTGATTGCTTACAAGTTAAAATCAGTATTTGTTGCTAAAAAAAATACTCAGAACCCCCAAACATTATTATATATATATATATATATATATATATATATATATATAATTTTTTTTTTAGCAGAGAGCCTAGAGAATAAATGTATAAATTTGCAATATTTTAGGATCTTTCAAATGCATTCTTTTTTTTGGGGGGGAGACACTAATGAATAATCAAAAATAAAAAAACCTAAACAGTAATGTTAGCCCAATTTGTTTGCATAATGTGAAAGATGATGTCACGCCGAATAAATGGATGCCGAATATGTCATGCTTTGACTTTGCTCACACTTGTGGAATGGGGACAAACTAAGGTACCAAAAAATCTCCATTAGAGATACAGTTTGCTAGAATTATTGCTCTCACTCTGACTATCGTGGCAATACCTCACATGTGTGATTTGAACACAGTCTACATTTGTGGGTAAGACTTGCGTATGCATTTTTGTTGTTAAGCTTTCAAAAAACATTTTTTATTTCTTATTTTTTTTCTTTTCCCTTGCTCACTTTAATTGCTGTCACAAGGAATGTAAACATCCCTTGTGACAACAGTAGGTGCTAGTACTCTTTATGGAGGGATCTGGGGTCCAAAAGACCCAAAATTCCTACTTTGCACTTAAAAGTATTCAAAATGTGCGATTCGTAATACTTTTTTTTAGATTGTGACACTGCTTCCGGGATTTTATATAAGAGACCCGATCAGAGCCGAACCCAGCTTTGTTCAGGTCTTAGCCTAGCCGGCAGACGCGTTGGCTGGTGGCTCTGGAAGAGAGGCACGGGGGCGAGGGCCTCAAGCCATGAATGCAAATTTGCATACAGTCAGCATGAAGGGGTTAAGCATCCACCTGTAAGGCCCCTTTCACACTGAGGCGCTTTGCAGGCACTAAAAATAGCACCTGCAAAGCGCCCTGAAAGAGCCGCTTAGTGCACTCCAACGTGTAAGCCCTGAACATTCACACTGGAGCGGTGTGCTTGCAGGACGTTCAAAAAAGTCCTAAAAGCCGCATCTTTGGAGCGCTGTAGGAGCAGTGTATTTACCACTCCTAAAGTGCCCCTTCCCATTGAAAACAATGGGGCAGCGCGCCCAACGATTTTAACCATTTTTCAGCCGCTAGTGGGGGTTAAAACTGCCCTGCTACCGGCTGATCAGCACCGCTAAAACTATGGTAAAGCACTGCTAAATATAGCGCTGCTTTACCGCCAGTGCGCTCAGCGCCCCAGTGTGAAAGTAACCTAAATCTAACAGGTGGATGTGATAAGACTGCTTATGTGAAAGGACCCCAATTTAATCCCTTCATGAATGTGTGTTACGTTAGCTAGTTTAAAAATTTTAAAAGGTGTTCTTCAGAGGGCTTATGATGATTATAATAAAAATTTTAATCTGAAAAAGATTATACAGAGGGCTTTCTGATAACAGTATATTTGTATTAGAAAGCCCATTCAAAATGTAAAGGAATTCAGTTGAACACCCATAGTAATACATTTAAAGAAGGAGACTTAACTATATAAAGCAATAGCCATAAATTATGAAACTAATCTACAAACTCCACACTAAAAAAAAAAAGTTGGGACGCTGTGCAAACTCTACATAAAAACAGAATGCAATGATTTGCCAATCTTATAAACCCACATTTTATTCACATTAACCACTTCAATACGGGGCACTTATACACCTTCCTGCCCAGACCAATTCTGAGCTTTCAGCGCTGTCGAAATTTGAATGACAATTGCGCGGTCATGCTACATTGTACCCAAACTAAATTTTTATCATTTTTTCCCCACAAATAGAGCTTTATTTTGGTGGTATTTGATCGTCTCTGGGATTTTTATTTTCTGCTAAACAAATAAAGACCGAAAATCTTGAAAAAAAACAACATTTTTTTTGTTTCAGTTACAAAACTTTGTAAATAAGTAAGTTTTCTCCTTTACTGATGGGCACTGACGGGGCTGCAGTGACGGGCACTGATAAGGCAGCACCAATGAAGTGGCACTGATAGGCGGCACTGATATGCGACACAGATAGACACTGATAGGTGGCACGGATTGTCATGGATAGGTGGCACGGATTGTCATGGATCGGTGGCACGGATTGTCATGGATCGGTGGCACGGATTGTCATGGATCGGTGGCACGGATTGTCATGGATAGGTGGCACGGATTGTCATGGATAGGTGGCACGGATGGGCATGGATAGGCGGCACGGATGGGCAGCATGGATGGGCATGGATAGGCAGCACGGATGGGCACTGAGAGGCGGCATTGTAATTTAAAGTATTGTAGGGATGGATGCCAATCAGTGCCAAACAATAATGCATGCCAATCAGTGATGCCCATTGTGGGCACTAATTGGCATCCATTATGGGCACTGGCTGGCATCCCTGGTGGTCTAGGGGGGCATACCTGGTTCTGGGCATCCCCTGGTGGTCTGGTGGCGTCCCTGGTGGTCCAGTGTGGGCATCCTCGGGGGGGCTGTGCTGATAATCGATCAGTACAGACCCCCCCCTGTCAGAGGAGCAGCCGATCGGCTCTCCTCTACTCGTGTCTGACAGACGCGAGTGAGGAAAAGCCGATCACCAGCTCTTCCTATTTACACTGTGATCAGCCGTGATTGGACACAGCTGATCACGTGGTAAAGAGTCTCCGTCGGAGTCTCTTTACCGAGATCGTAGTTGCGAGGTGTCAGACTGACACCCCGCAACATGGATCGCCGCGATGCGCGCCCCCGGGGGCAGTGGCTTAATATCCTGATCACGTCATATGATGTCCGGTCAGGATATTAAAACCACTATGCCACTGTACTTTTGTTAAAGGGCAGGTGGCAAGTGGTTAAAAAACATCAAATGTTTAAACTGAGAAAATGTACCATTTTAAGAAAAATATAAGGCAAATTTAAAATGGTGTGAACAAGATTTTGAAAGTCACATTCACTGCTTTATGAATTAAGAAGGAGCCTGCATATTTATACAACAAATACGTCTGCCTTCATGTACCTATACTGTACAATAAATAAGGTATTTAACAACTCTTAAATGTTGTAAAAAAAAAAAAAAAACTAAATAAAAAAAAACACAACCTTGGCATTCCCTGTAAAAAAATAAAAAATAATTATAATATATATATATATATATATATATATATATATATATATATATATATATATATATATATATATATATTGAATGATACACTATTATTTAGTAAATATAGTGACATAGAAATTAAAAGGTATTGTATTATCCACTGCTATAGGTGTGTAAGTTTACAAAAAATAACAATTAACTCACAAACGAGATAGAAAATTGCCTTGACAGTTTAAATTCAATTGGTGGCTGTGGGAAAAAGTCTCCATTTCACAGTACACCCTGTGTAAAACCTCAATTTTTATATAGATTAGGAGGTTAGGGAAGGTGAGGCTTAGTAAAAGTGTTGTTGTACTTTAAGTGTTACTACACACATCTAAGTTGTCTTTTGGGTGTTGTCCTCGAACAGCCATTTTTGGTTTATTATGATTAGATAGTTTATCTTGTTCATTGTTTGGATGTTTTTAATTATTACTAATAAAGATATTACTGTAGACAATAGCCTAATTGTCTGTACTGGAATATAATGTCATTGGAAGTATTGATGGGCAAGCACCGGCGTTTATCTCTGGGCAGGTTTGCAAAATTACTGTCTACTGTAGTCTTTCCTCATTTCAGGCACACATGGTTGACCTATGGCTGCCATTTATAGGTATATTTTAAGTATCACTGTAACTTAAGAGTTTTTCTTTTTTTTTAGCTATACGCATGAAAGTGATTGGATTACAATAAATTTAGTGAAAGGTGTCAAAACACAGTGCATGGCAAGTTGTTGTGTATGGGGCCGAGTAACAGGGTGCGCATGCTGACCTGTGTCCACAGCAAAAAGTGCCTACAATAGGCACACAAGCATCAGAACTGGACCACAGAGCCTGGTCTGATCAATTCAAGAATGGTTTGAGGAACACAATAAGTTTGAGGTGTTTACTTGGCCTCCAAATTCTCCAGATCTCAATCCATTTGAGTATCTGTGGGATGTGCTGAAAAAAACAAGTCTGATCCACTTTTCAACTTAAAGCATTTAAAGGATCTGCTACTGGCGGCTTTGTGCTAGATACCACAGAACACCTTCAGAGACGTAGTTGAGGTCGAGGCCAATGCCCCAAAGGGTTATGGCGAGTGGTCATAATGGTATGGCTTATCGGTGTTAGTGTGCTGCTCCAGTCCATAAAGTTACCTCACACAAGAAACAGTGGTGAGTACTGGCCTACAGCTGACAAGTGGAGGTCTTCCTTTGTCTCTGAGTTATCTGCCCGTCTGCATGCTTGTTGGGCCTGACATAAGATCTTGCAAACAGACCTACTTTTATGAACAGTGAGCAAATCTACAGAGCTGTAAAGTGCAATAAAGAGTAAACGTGTTTTTATATGTATGAACTTTGTTATACTCTTACTTCAAAAGAACACCTCTAACATTAGATTTGCCTTCCCAGTTTGCAACAGTGAAAAATTAATACCTTTGATGTGTTTCTACAGAGAAAAAAAAAAAAAAAAAAAAAAAAAAAAAAGCTTATATCCCCTGTGCTATTTGCATTTATATAGATGGAATGAGCTAATGCACCATCATTAATGATCTCAGGAAGTTACCCCAAGAAAGCCTGCACAGGTCCCCTTTGTAGTGCATATTTCTGATGCACACAATAGCTCAGTGGGCACTGGAGTAGTAAAGTGAATTAAACATGTGCTGACTCTTTGGATTCAGGTCAATGAATTGCTTGCAACTGGTCCCTTTATTGTCCACTTTGTCATATATCTGATTTTTGCACAAACTACTAATTTATTAAATGGCAAAACACAGATAACTTGCCATACAAGTCCTTAGATCACAGTTAGTCTTTGATATAAACTAGAAGTTTAAAATCAAAGAAAATGTCATTGAAATTTCCCTTATGAAAGAAAGTTTGTGGAGCAGAACCCCCTGAACACCAATCAGTGACCTCAATGAGACACCTACTGTGTCTAAAAGGATTCTGTCCTTTGAAAAAAGCCTTGTGCTGTAACTTATCTGCTATTGCTAAAGGATTATCATAACAAAAGGTCAATAAAATGCATTTCAAATGTACTAAAAACTTAATAGAAGTGGAGTAGAATAGAAAATTTGCATCAAATGTATTAAAAGTAGTGATGCAAACATTGAATATTTCATTAAAAAACATTTTAACAAGAATTTTATATGGTGCAAAGTATGATACAGTGGAGCAGTTTATTCACAAACAGAATTTCTTCGCATTCCTGGAAACATATTATATCTAGCAAGTACCGTTATATAGTCAGCATTACATACATTCACAGGACATTTCAAAGATATAGTAAATAGCTACACACAGCAAAATAAAGGATTAAAGTATTTTGCCATAAGCTCCTCCAATCAGAATGAACTGTTTAAGGAAATCCTATCTGCATTTGTGGAAAAGAGATTTTGGAGGAGATAGCTGCACATTACTAAGCTCAGATGACAAATCACTATGGTCTTATTGCAGGTGTAGATGAAGAGGCTAGAAGACCCAGGGGTCCCTTCTCTAATAAGCTTTCATGGGTCATGGTTGCATTTGGACCTTCAATAGTTAATAGTCATATGCAGAAGCTCCCATTTAAAAAAAAAATGTTTATAAAGTGTAAGCATAAAAAATAAAATTAATCTATTGGACAAAATTTGGTAAGATGTGTACACACTTTGTACAACATGAATCCATAACAATCATTAAAAAGCAAAAAAAGCACAAAACCTCAAATTGAGATTTAAAGCGGTTCTTCACCCTAAGGGCCGGATCACACAGGGGGCGATGCGAGGCGACACCGACTTGCCTCGCCGCGACCTGCCGCGACCTCAGCGGCGACTTGCAAATGACTTCTGTATAGAAGTCAATGCAAGTCGCCCCGAGGTCGCCCAAAAGTAGTACAGGAACCTTTTTTCTGAGTCGGAGCGACTCGAGTCGCTCCTCTCAGAACGGTTCCATTGTACAGAACGGGGGCGACTTGTCAGGTCGCGGCAAGTCGTGTCGCCTTGCATCGCCCCCTGTGTGAACCGGCCCTTAAGGGGAAGTTCCGCTAATCTGATCCCTCCCCCCCTCCGGTTCCACAATCGGCACCTTTCAGGGGGGGGGGGGGTGCAGTTACCTGGATAATCCAGGTATCTGTAACCCACTTCCGGGCAGACCGCCGCAGACACCCCCCGTTGTGTTCTGGGAAACACACAGTTCCCAGGACACAGCGGGGGACCAGAAGAGACGCACATCGCGACTCACACATGCGCAGTAGGGAACCGGGCAGTGAAGCCGCAATGTTTCACTTCCCGATTCCCTGACAGAGGATGGCGGCGGGGACAGCAGCGAGACGAGCGATCGATCATCATCTGCCGCCGACATCGCTGGACCCTGGGACAGGTAAGTGTGATTTTATTAAAAGTCAGCAGCTGCAATATTAGTAGCTGCTGGCTTTTAATATTTTTTTTTTAGGTGCAGAACCACTTTAACACCCAAACAATGTATGTAACGTGTGTTTTGGGTATAAACCTTTTAACAAATGACCTGTACACTCATCCTTAAAATAAAGGAATATGTAAAAGGCCCTTTGATATACTTTCAGATCACATCATAAATATTATAGTCCCCTAAAGAAGGCTTTTCCCTGAGCAGACAGAAATGTCACAGCCCCAGAGCCCACCAGTGAAAGTCACTTTTGCTCCAACTAATTAGAAATATTCAGCATAATTAGGTAAAGCTCATTTTCAAAGGGCACAGTAGACTAGCTCAAAGTCACAGTACAAAGACCTGTAACTAGGGGATGAACTCAACTCACTAGGGACTGCTGCCCACTGACCTGAGAATGAAAACAAAAAAAAAAAGGTCAATTAAACACCAGCGACTGAACATTCTCGAAGCATTAGCGGCCCCTTTCCATATGTACAGGAGTAACTTTATACACAGCAAATGTCTAGTTAATACAGCGGTGAAACGTGAGCAGCCTATTTATGTGCCCCGGCACACCTTTTGTTCACCTTTCCCGTATCATCCCAGTCCTAACTTTCAGCTCATTGTTTAGTTTGAAATCAAATGCACAGCCACCATCGACCTCACTCGGTACGTGTCAAAAAGACATATTTTCTAGACATTTCTTGTTGCCTATAGGTGAGAGAAAGATTTGAGTTCCCTCCCCAATCATTTTAAAAGGAGCGTTTACATGTAAAAATCTTTGACATCACAGATCTGTTACAGATGAGTTTACCGGCCAGTGAAACATTCCCTCCCAGGGCTAGCTCAGACAATAAACAATGCGTAGCCTATAATCCAAGTACACCTCATTTATACATTATTTCCAGGATACTAGAATTTCAAATAAAATAGCCACAGTACGAAAATCGAAAAGAACTGGATAGAGCCTACATAAGAAGTGTGTATTTTAGAACGATACTTCAAAGACATTTCAGATACTGCAGAAAATGTTGAATAGCAAAGACTGAGGATTATTTATAAAACTCAAACTAATGAACATGACTGTCATTTTTTCACTTCCTTTTCTGCCCTGAAAAATGACAGCTGCAATCTGATTTGTTCTATGAGGGACTTTTCTTTGCTCAACCTTAAATAAAAAATCCCTACAAAAAAAAAAATCTGTATCACTGAGCTAGAACAATTGTTGAAGCCATTTGGATGTCAAACTCAAACAATTGCCATTAAAACAGTGAATGCATTAATATAAATCTGTGAAGATTAGGTAAACTGAAAACAAGGCCGACTGTCCAACGATGAAAGGCACTTAAACTCAGGCAAATGTATTCTTCAAATAGTAGAAGGCAGAGTCAGTAATGGTATTATGACTTACTTAAGCTGGCCATAGACAGATTGAAATCAGCGGGAACTGGTTGAACATCAAGCCATATATGGGCAGGCTGGATATCCTGAAGTCAATCTAACAATCGACTTCAATACAACCAGCCTGTCAGTTATAGCCGGCAGTAGCATTCATTGTATTCTGATGGTGGGGAAACCTCCTGCTGTCAGAATACAATAGCACAACGGCAGGGATTCCCCCAATAAAATATTTCAATGCAAGAACATTGCTTAATGTATGATGTATGGCCTGCCTAAGGCTGGCCATAGGTGGATCTTTTTTTTTTTTTTTTTTTTTTTTTCCAGCAAGTGAGCTGATAAAAAAAAAAAAAAATTAAAAGTCCTCCATCCACACAATCAAGGTGGACAGGGAAATCCTTCACGGCCCCCTGATACATTGTATTCTGACAGTAAGGACTCTTTGCTGTCAGAATACACTATCAGCAGCTACAGGTGTTGATCAAACAAAAATCACCCCAACAAGCCCATTTAGCAAATGTTGATCAAGGATAGTCTTGTTTGACCAAAGACAATCAAGCAACTTTTGTTGCTCCATCTATGGCCAGATTCAGCACCAATACTTTCCTATTCTCCATGTCTTTACACTTTTGTGATTGAATGATGGCCCCTTTAAATAAAGCCTATTTAGATAACAATCCACATTTTTTTTTCATACACTGACATTTTATAGCAGTTTAGCTGTCATTTGTTATAAAGTAGGTAATATTAGAACGTTTTCTTAGCACACTTGGGGGAAAAAAAACTCCAACTTTGGATCATACTTTGCTTTTCACACATACTGTTCTCTTATGTTGGGGGTATTCCTACCTTATTGTAGTACTGCACTTGTACGGAATGCCATTGTCCATCACTTACACCTCCTTCAATGTAGGGGCTGACCCTTGTAGTGCTTTCCCCTGTAAACATAGCAACATTTACATTAGCTTTGTACAATATGCTGGCGCTATATACGGTAAATAAAAGGATAATGAGTTAGTCATCACAATGCTTGGTAAGGCTTTGGTAATGTCTTCACTGCACATTAAGATGGTTTCCTAACACTTTAGTGAATCAATCCCAGCGAGTTCAAACAACACAGCTATGAGACATACATTTGTATTTGTCCTTGCAGCACAAAAATGGCAGTATGATAGACTGCTCTTTATAAAGATAAATGCAGTTTACAGCACTATAGCTGACTTTGTATTTGTTTCCATCTTTTAACAAATTGATTCTGGCCACCACTAAAGGAATATATTATTATTAAATATTATTACTGCTATTATTATAATGCAGGATTTATATATCCAGTTTCAGACCAGACCATTTTGCTGGCTTAAGACCAGAGCACTTTTTGCATTTCGGCACTGTCGGTTGAACTGACAATTGCGCCGTCGTGCAACGTGGCTCCCAAACAAAATTTACGTCTTTTTTTTCCCACAAATAGAGCCTTCTTTTGGTAGTATTTGATCACCTCTGCGGTTTTTATTTTTTGCGCTATAAACAAAAAAAGCGTCAATTTTGAAAAACAAAACAAAAAAAACAATTATTTCTTACTTTTTGCTATAATAAATATCCCCCAAATATTTTTATATATATATATATATATATATATATATATATATATATATATATATATATTATATACCGTATATACTCGAGTATAAGCGGAGATTTTCAGCCTCTTTTTTGAGGCTGAAAGTGCCCCCTCGGCTTATACTCGAGTCACCGCTGTCTGACTGCTCGATCAGCGTATCGAGCAGACAGACGGCGGACATTAAAATTCAAAAGCCGCGCCTCCTTCTCCGCCTCCGCCTGTGATAGGCGGAACACTGAATTTCCCAGCAGTCAGTGTTCCGCCTATCACGGACATCCGCTCATCCTCGTACTACGGACGAGGATGAGACGATGTCCGTGATAGGCGGAACACAGGCTGCTGGGAAATTGAGTGTTCCGCCTATCACAGGCGGAGGCGGAGGCGCGGCTTTTGAATTGTAGAATGGCCGCCGAGAAGAGCGGCGATCCTGGAGCGGCGATCCATCGGCACGACACGGGACAGAGGAGGCACGGGACGGAGGAGGCACGGGACGGAGGAGGCACGGGACGGAGGAGGCACGGGACGGAGGAGGCACGGGACGGAGGAGGCTCGGGACGGAGGAGGCTCGGGACGACGGCGGCTCGGGACGGAGGCTCGGGACACAGGTAGGCTGGACACACACACACAAGGCTGCACGGACACACACACAGGGATGGATGGATGGATGGACACACACACACACACACACACACACACAGGGATCGATGGATGGATGGATGGATACACACACACACACACACACACACACACAGGGATGGATGGATGGATACACACACACACACACACACACACACACAGGGATGGATGGATGGATGGATACACACACAGGGATGGATGGATGGATGGACACACACACACAGGGATGGATGGACGGACACACACACAGGGATGGACGGACACACAGGGATGGACAGCCATGTCTCACCCTCGGCTTATACACGAGTCAATAAGTTTTCCAGTTTTTTGGGGGTAAATTGGGGGCCTCGGCTTATATTCGGGTCGGCCTATACTCGAGTATATACGGTATATATAAAAGTTTTTCCTCAGTTTAGGCTGATACCTATTCTTCTACATATGTTTGGTTAAAAAAAAAAAAAGCAAATGATTCGTTTGCGCAAAATTTATAGCGTTTACAAAATGGGGGATAGTTTTATGGCATTTTTTTTCTTTTTCTTACTAGAAATGCCGGCGATCAGCGATTTTTGTGACTGCGACATTATGGCGGACACATCGGACATTTTTGAGACCATTGTCATTTATACTGCAATTGATTCCTGTGTAAATGACACTGGCAGTGAAGGGGTTAACCAGGGGTGGCAATGTAGGGGTTAAGTGTGTCCTAGGGGCGTGTTACTAACTGTGGGGGGCGTGGCTGTGTTCGTGAACACTGATCTCTGCTCCAATCACAGGCAGCAGAGATCGGGGTCACTTGTTGCTAGGCAGAACGGGGAGATGCTGTTAACTTCTGCATCTCCCCATTCAGCCTCCCCGTGAGACGATCGCGGGTATCCCTGCGGCGATAGAGTCTGTGGGACCCGTGACCGAACTCAGGGGGGTCCCGACTGGCGCGCACGCGATGGCATGGCAGCATTCTTAAAGGGATGTACCTGTACACCCTTATGCCTGTCCGTGCCATTCTGCCGATGTACATCGTCGTGCACCGGTAGGGAAGTGGATATAGTACATGCTGGTAGGTTATTGTACCATGCCCCTTTATATTGTAAAGAGCTGAGCAAACTGTTGAAGTTATATAAATCCTTAATAATAATACAAGAGTGTTAAGAGGGAAGAGCTGATGGACAAAGTAAAAGCACAGTTTTTAAGTAGAGGCAGGATAGGCTTGCCTAAAGAGAGGAGTTTTCAGAGATTGACTAAAGGCAGACAGAGTAAAAGACGGGCAGTTAGATTGGGGGGGGGGGGGGGGGGGTTCCAGATGATGGAAAAGGTTCTGGAGGTGAGCATAGGAGAAGACGATGATGGGGCTAGAGAGAATTTGTATGAATAAATATGTATATCACATAAACTTTAAATGCATGTAAACCATTATTGAATACAAATTTGAACCTAAACTAACCACTTAAACACTCATCAGTTGCCACACACACAAGACAATCTTTTTCTTTTAGTATTGTTTCGCCAATGCACGTTGACATGGGTAATAGCAACATATTGCCACTCATCTCTTGCTCATGTCACTCATATACATAACAACATCACCAGCATCTGCAACTTCAGATCCAGTGATGGTACCAACAAATAAGCATTATGCCCATGGAATGCAAAACGGTACTGTGTGCAGTTTGGTTTCTTTAGAGAGATTTGATCAGGCGATCAGAGGGCGATCCTGGCATTTGACTCCTACCAATTGTAACCGCCATCCTAAACCATCCACCCACTTGTACACAAAATCTATCCTAAATAGAGCTCTGGAGAGCAATTATATGTAGGAGTGTACAGTGTCCACACCAGCAGGGCCAGACTGGCCTACCGGGATAGCAGGAAATTTTCTGGTAGGCCACCTGCCCAGGGATCGCTCTGCAGGGCCGATCCAGGCTGCACAAACCCAGGTGCGCAAGCTGAGGCAGAGGGGGGGCGCCCAGGGCTGACCCTACCATGGGTCCTGTCGCTGGATCCATTGAGCTGCTGCTGAGGGGAAAGGGGGGCGAGCACCACCGGATTACACAGAGCAAGGATCTCCCATTTACCTGGCAGCTGCTGTCATACCAAGTCCTGCCTCCTAGACCAGCTCCTATGATTGACGTAACACTGGTCCAATGCTGGGACATGTGACATCCATCATAGGAGCCGGTCCATGAGGTGGAACTTGGTATGACAGTGACCGAGTAAGCGGGAGATCCCTGCTGTGTAATCTGGTGGCTCTCCTCTCTCCCCATGCACTGGTAAGGCTGTGCTAATGGGCACTGATCAGGCTGCATTGATGGCCACTGGCGAGGCTGCACTGATGGGCACTGGTGAGTATAATACACTCTTCAAATGTGCTTTAAAATACAGTTTTCCCTTTTATGAACAAGAAAATAATGATGTTCTACTGTTGGGCAGGTATGAAATTATTTCCAGGCTTGTTTTTTTTTTCCCAGTTCGGCCCTGCACACCAGGCAAAGCTCTTTAGGACATGTGCATTGAAGTGCGCTGCCACATGTGTTGGGGGTGTGTTATAGCCCAATAATTTTAAATGACATAGTCAACACAGTGGGGTTGATTTACTAAAACTGAAGAGTGCAAAATCTGGAGCAGCTCTGCATAGAAACCAATCAACTTCCTTTTTTTTTGTCAAAACTTAATCGAACAAGCTGAAGTTAGAAGAGGATTGGTTACAATGCACAGCTGCACCAGATTTTGAATCTGCAGTTTCAGGGCCGGTTCACACCATAGAAAAGGGAGGCATTCTGGATGCATTTCTGCATGTGCATTATAAAAATGTTTTTTCTTCACCTTAAATAAGGATATGTGTTCCCATGCGATTTACCGCATTCCAGTACAGTTCAGTGCAGGAAAAATGCAACATGTTCTACTTTTGTTTTTTGAACTGGAACATGCTGGAACTGACCTCTGATGCTACTGGAAATCATATAACCCATCAATGCATTTTTAATGCAGAAAAAAAAAATGCAATGGACTGCCTGCGGTGTGTATGTATATATGTATACACACACACACACACACACACACACACACACACACACACACACACACACACACGGTGAAAGCTTTGGCGGATAACTAGAGTAAAGCTCAAAACTAATCTTAGAAAGTATTATTTTACTCTAAGGGTAGTTAATGCTTGAAATAAACTATCAGAAGAGGTAGTAAGACAGTCAACAGTAAATGGCTTCAAACATGCTTGGGATAAGCATAGATCTATAGTCAGACAATGAAGTTAAGGGGGGAAAAAAAACAAAAAAAAAAAACGGGGTAGACTCAATGACTACTCAGTCTTTTTCTGCTGTCACTTTTATTTATATTATATATATTATATATTATATATATATATATATATATATATATATATATATATATATATATATATATATATATATATATATATATATATATAATCCAGTGGCACACACATAAGATGGGCCCATGTGCACAAAGTCTGTAGTACATATAGTCCAAAAGAGGGCGGCACTGATGAGTCTTGAGAAGTGAGCACACAGTGAAGATTTTAGTTTGACGTTTCAATGAGGCACAAGCTTGTCCTGAGGAAGACGAACTTGTGCCTTGTCCAAACCTCAAAATAAAATCTTTACTGTGCGTTTGCATCTTAAGACCCATGAGCGCCGCTCTCTTTTATATGCACACACCTACAATATTATATATATAATGTGTGTGCGTGTGTGTGAAAAGAGGTACATTAAAAATAAAAGAAAGTTTCCTTCTGCACGCAACTGAATGCGCTGAAGAGAGATTGTCCAAATCAAATAGTATAACAGTATGTTCTGCAGGTGAATAACTACTGCAAAACAAACATTAACTGAACCTTAGAAATACGGGTAAATAAAGGCAAGGCTTTCTGAAAGTCAAACACATTTAGCCAGCCTCTCACTTGGGTTTTATATAATACACACCTGATGTTGAGACACATTTATACACTGAGATAACAAGCTCCCTCTTACTATACACCATATACTATGTAAACTGAAGTCTGATAACTCGGGTCAGGTCATCCTGGCTCGGTTTTTTCCTTCCAGCTCACAAAAAGATGGAATGTCACAAGCTGTATCAAACAAACACTTGTTTAGTGACGAGATTTGTGAGTGTGAACATACAGAACCCTGGGCTTCAACAAGGGCTCTGAGCTTTTCATGGTCTAAGCTTGTAATCTAGTTAGTGCTCTACACATCCATCATCGTATTTATAAAGTGAAGACTAACAGTGATCAACAAAATGTTCAACATATTTATTAAAGGGATGAGAAATGTAAAATATAGACCACTATAAATTCTTACAGCCTGGAACTAATAATAGCGTGTCCACTGACATAAATGAAAGCTAATCTCTGGGATAGATGAACAAATCTTGTCTAAATCTAAGAGACATGTGAGTTCTTAAATAAATCTTGGTGTGCTTTGTGTATTCCTCCAAGGAGTGTTCATCCAGTGTGAGACTGTGCAGAAGAGTCCTGTTTCTGGTTTGTATCCGCCCCTCCTGTAGTTCTCTATAGGCAGCCTATAGCATGCAAGTTTGCTGGGCTCCTCTGCACAGGATGTGGGTAGCACACCGATGATGTCACTACCACATTTACAGGGTATGTCCAGGTTTGCAAAGGTCTGTAGTGTTAGCCTCTATAGCCACAGAAGGGTTATATCCTCTGTGGTTACTGAGGAATACATTAAATTGAACATTTTGTGTCTGGAGTACAGCTTTTAAATAGCTTGGGAGAGTCAGAATGCAGAAAGCACTGGCTCCTAAATCGAGGAAGATACTAATAGAACATTATGGAGCACCACATGTTATTTGATCTACCATATCATTATTCTAAATTACATCAATTCACATCTGCAGCCAAAAGCTATGCTTCTTCCCAATATTGAAGTTGACCTTTCACAATCTTGGACAAGAAGCGCAGAATAAAATATTCATAAGTGGAGGTTACACATCAAAACAAACTGTCTTAAACAAGCATTCGATTCAGATAAGTTTATATGTAAATGCTGGCTTAATATGAAAAAGTCAAGATTACCCCACCCTATGACTGCAGAGGATCCCTACTGATCCCATTATGGGAATGTTGGTAGGCACTTAGCAGGAAAAGTAGGGATTTACATACAATTTCTACTGCCTATACCTCTGGATCTATTGATCATTCTGACAAGTGTTTCTCACTGAACATTAGTAACCTCTACGTAGTACTTTCATCATATGCCCACATTGAATTGTTCAGTCATGTTTACTTTTGGGTAATTTTTACTGTATTCTGGCTAGTGTATAAGTAATTGAAACAGATATACAGCCAGACAAGACAGAAGAAGAAACATTTTTGTTTCAAACTTTACAAATACAAATCGGTAACTTCCTCTTATCCGATTCCTCCCCCCCTCCGATGGCACATTTGGCACCATTTGGTAGGGAGGGGGGAGTGGGTACCCGTTCTTTTTACAGGTACCCTGTCCCCATTTCTGGGAGACCGGGCCACGGCGAAGTACATCAGGAGCTTGGCCCCACTCCTCCTCCCCTTCTCCAAGGCCTGCGAGGGCACAGCACGCTTCGCACATGCACAGTAGGGACCTGGCCGTGAAGCTGAAAGGCTACACTGACTGGTTTCCTTACGAGCAATGGTGGTGGCAGCACCCAACCAGCCAATGTAAACGTCGGCTGCGGTGCAGAAATCGCTGGGCTCCAGGACAGGCAAGTGTCCTAACGTTAAAAGTCAGCAGCTACAGTATGTGTAACTGCTTACATTTAATTTTTAAAGTGGCAGGCGGAACTCCGCTTTAAAGTCAAAAATGTACATTAAACTAAAGTTTTTTTCTTGATTCAGTTCTCAGCGGTTCTAAGCGAAAAAATTATCTCCACTGTAGCCCGTTTATGAAGCCAAAAACTTTAGTTCTCAGAGGGAGAACAAAGGAGAAGAAGTTGTTCCTCTAAAATTAGCTGAGATCTGTATAGAAGGGGGTGGACTGCCTGTAATCTCATGAGATTACAGTGCCGTCCAGTTTAAAAAGTGAAACCAAAGATACATGTAATTTGCATGTATAGAAACATGGTAGATAACTTATATAGAGATATATTTATTTATATTAATTTTTAACCCACTGGTGCTGATATATAGGAAGAAAGAAGTCTCTCTCTAAATGTACCAGCTCAGAGGTGGAGAATCTGGGAGGAAGATATTTCAATGTAACGGCTGTGAGATCTTCAGATGTCACTTTCATAAACTGGCTGTTAGACAGAACGGTTGTATGCTGTGATGAGAAACTGAGAACACGTTTTTTGCTCCCCATCTCAGCTACATAAACCAGTACACACCAGAGATCAGCCGTGATACTGAGGATCCCAGCTTTTCTCCGTTTCATAAAACGGACACCTAAGTTTAGTTAGAAATAAAAAATAAGTAATTCAGGACAAGGGACACTACTTACAGTTGTGCTCAAAGTTTGCATCCCCTTGGAGAATTGGTAGTATACAGTATTGTACCTATTTTGTTACATTACAGCCTTTAGTTCAATGTTTTTTTTTTATCTGGAGTATATGTGATGGATAAGAACACAATAGTCTAAGTTGGTTAAGTAAAATTAGAAAAATATATACATAAAACAATTTTTCAGAAATAAACTGATAATTGGCATGTGCGTATTGTGACAATGGGGAATGCTTAACTCAGTGGCAGATGCCTTTTCAGTAAGTTCACCGCGAACAGGAACTTTTGTTTAAGGGCATGGTAGCCCACTTTTAATAAAAAGGAACAACATAAAGTTCATACATGCACTTGGTTGCCCACACAGGGGTTCTTCTGCTAGAAACCATACATGAAAAATGCCAAGCCACCTGGTTCTCTTCAGCAGCACTGCCACCTAGGCTTTACAATTCAGCCCTCTTGGCCATATAACAGGGTTCCCGTACAACTACTGTACCTCTATTCAGCTTCCTTGCTGCTTAGGCCTTCCACTTCAGGCTCTCATTTGTCTCAGATGCTCACAGCTTTAACACACACACAGTGTCTCTAGAAAGCAGCCCCTCACTGCTCTGATCCTCAGACTTGGGTCTCTGGCTTTCTCTAGTGCACACCTGCACTCTCTGGACTCCTGGAGACCTCCTGTCTGTCTGGGTGGAGCCCAGAACCCTAATCCCAACTTTGCTATAAGCCCAGGACCCACCTGCTTAATCAAACAGCCAGACTCCTGGCTGTTCCAAAAACCCGATCCCAGGATTGGAGATTCCATCCCACCCATAACGCTATGGAATCTCCGGGCTCCAGGTCCCTAAGTGGATTTTACAAACTTTGGAGGAAACTGATAAAACAGATTCCTCCACATTAAATACTCCTGGAGACCCTCAACCTGCCTATTTGAGAACCCTGTGCGACAATTACTAGAACAGGGAACTGTACTGTCACAATATGTATTCACCCCTTTGTTATGAAGCCCATAAAAAGCTCTGGTGCAACCAATTACCTTCAGAAGTCACATAATTCGTGAAATGATGTCCACCTGTGTGCAATCTGAGCGTCACATGATCTGTCATTACATATACACACCTTTTTGAAATGCCCAGAGGCTGCAACACCTAAGCAAGAGGCATCACTAACTAAACACTGCCATAAAGACCAAGGAACTCTCTAAACAAGTAAGGGGCAATGTTGTTGAGAAGTACAAATCAGGGTTAGGTTATAAAAAAATATCCAAATCTTT
Organism: Lithobates pipiens; assembly: GCF_037356315.1. Classification (NCBI taxonomy): domain Eukaryota; kingdom Metazoa; phylum Chordata; class Amphibia; order Anura; family Ranidae; genus Lithobates; species Lithobates pipiens. The sequence goes on from NW_027507903.1 coordinate 183,450,356, forward strand.
GATGATCCCTAGGAGCACCATCAAATCTATCATAACCAAATGGAAAGAACATGGCACAACAGCAAACCTGCCAAGAGACTGCCGCACACCAAAACTCATGGACTGGGCAAGAAGGGCATTAATCAGAGAGGCAGCACAGAGACCTAAGGTAACCCTGGAGGAGCTGCAGAGTTCCACAGCAGAGACTGGAGTATCTGTGCATAGGATGACAATAAGCCGTACGCTCCATATAGTTGGGCTTTATGGCAGAGTGGCCAGAAGAAAGCCAGTACTTTCAGCAAAAAAACTAAATGGCACTTTTTGAGTTTGCGAAAAAGTAATGTGGGAGACTCCCAAAATGTATGAAGGAAGGTGCTCTGGTCTGATGAAACTAAAATTGAACTTTTGGCCATCAAAGAAAACGCTATGTCTGACGCAAACCCAACACACATCACCCAAAGAACACCATCCCCATAGTGAAACATGGTGGTGGCAGCATCATACTGTAGAGAGGTTTTTCAGCAGTCGGGACTGGGAAACTGGTCAGAGTTGAGGGAAAGATGGATGGTGCTAAATATAGGGATACTCTTGAGCAAAACCTGCACCACTCTGTGTGTGATGTGAGGCTAGGATGGAGGTTCACCTTCCAGCAGGACAATGACCCTAAACACATTGCTAAAGCAACACTTGAGTGGTTTAAGGGGAAAACATGTAAATATGTTGAAATGGCCTAGTCAAAGCCCAGACCTCAATCTAATAGAAAATCTGTGGTCAGACTTAAAGATTGCTGTTCACAAGCGCAAACCATCCAACTTGAAGGAGCTGGAGCAGTTTTGCAAGGAGGAGGGGGGTGAATAGTTAAGCACACTTTTTGTTATTTTATCCTATTTGTTGTTTGCTTCACAATTATAAAAAAAAATAAAAAAAATAACACAACAATCCATGTTAATTCCAGGTTGTGAGGCAGCAAAACACGAAACATGCACGGGAGGATAATAATTTTGCAAGGCACTGTACTAGTTTTAAAGAAAGCATGAGTGAGCAGGAAAAACCCATTTCTTTTAATTCTTCTGCAATTCATATTCAACTGTATATCATAACAGAATGGCCAAATCATAAAACAAACCTTGGCAATAAGTAAAATAATGAAATGGGCTCTGTTCAAGCATCTGCATACCCTTAGTTCTTAATACTGTACATCGCCCACTTTATCATCAGTAACAGCGTGCCGTTTTTTGTAATAGTTGTCTATGAGGCCCCAAATTCTTGCAGGTGGTATAACTGCCCATTCGTCTTGGCAAAATGTCCCCAGTTCCTGCAAAATCTTTGGTCATCTTACATAACCTACATGTTTGAAAATTCCCCAGAGTCGCTCGGTGATGTTACAGTCAGGGAACTGTGATGGCCACTCCACAACCTTCACCTTTTCTGCTGTAACCACTGGAGGGTCCACTGGGCCTTGTGCTTAGGATCATTCTGGTGCCGGAAAATCCAAGTTCTTCCCATTCTCAGATTTCATGCAGAAGCGTGCAAATTGTCTGCTAATATTTTCTGATAACATGCTTTATTCATCTTTGCATGAATTTTCACAAGATTTCCTATGCCTTTAGGGCTCACACTTCCACAAAACCTCAATGAGTCACCACCATGCTTCACAGTGGGGACGGTATTTTTGTCTCCATAGGCCTTGTTCACCCCCTTCTGCAAACATAGCACTTACGGTTGTGACCATAAAGCTCTATTTTTATTTTGTCGCTCCAGATTACAGTGTGCCAAAAGCCGTGAGGCATGTCAAGGTGTTGTCGGGCATATTGTAACCAGGCTTTTTTGTGGTATTAGTGCAGTAAAGGCTTTTTTCTGCCAACTTGACCATGCAGCTCAAAAATTGTCATATTGTGCTACTTAACCACTTAAGCCCCAGACCAATTGTCAGCCTAAGGACCAGAGGTCTTTTTACAATTTCGCACTGCACTGCTTTAACTGGTAATTGCCTGGTCATGCAATGTTGTACCCAAACGAAATTTGCGTCCTTTTCTTCCCACAAATAGAGCTTTCTTTTGATGGTATTTGATTGCCTCTGCAATTTTTATTTTTTACGATATAAAAGGGAAAAATACTGAAAATTTTGAAAAAAAAAAAAAAAAAAAAAGATATTTTCTACTTTTTGTTATAAGAAAAATCGAATAAACTCAATTTTAGTCATACATTTAGGCCAAAATGTATTCAGCCACATGTCTTTAGTAAAAAAAATGTCAATAAGCGTATATTTATTGGTTTGCGCAAAAGTTATAGCGTCTACAAACTAGAGTACATTTTCTGGAATTTACACAGCTTTTAATTTATGACTGCCCATTTCATTTCTTGAGGTGCTAAAATGGCAGGGCAGTACAACCCCCCCTCCCCCCCAAATGACCCCATTTTGGAAAGTAGACATCCCAAGGAAATTGCTGAGGGGCATGTTGAGCCCATCGAATATTTTTTCTTTTCGTCCCAAGTGATTGAATAATGACAAAAAAAAAAAAAGTTTACAAAAAGTTGTCACTAAATGATATATTGCTCACACATGCCATAGTTATAAGTGGAATTGCACCCCAAAATAAATTCTGCTGCCTCTCCTGAGTACGGGGGATACCACGTGTGGGACTTTTTGGGAGCCTAGCCGCGTACGGCACCCCGAAAACCAATCACTGCCTTCAGTATTTCTAAGGGGGCAAATTTTTGATTTCACTCCTTACTACCTATCACAGTTTCTAAGGCCATAAAATGCCAAAATAGCACAAAACCCCCCCAAATGGCCCCATTTTGGAAAGTAGACACCCCAAGCTATTTACTGAGAGGCATGTTGAGTCCATGGAATATTTTATATTTTGCCACAAGTTGCGGAAATATTACAAACTTTTTTTTTTTTTGGCACAAAGTTGTCACTAAATGATATATTGCTCACACATGCTATGGGCATATGTAAAATTACACCCCAAAATACATTCTGCTGCTTCTCCTGAGTACAGGGATACCACATGTGGGGGACTTTTTGGGAGCCTAGCCACGTACGGGACCCCAAAAACCAAGCACCGCCTTCAGGGTTTAAATAAAAAACGCTACCAAAAAAAAACGGTTAGCGATCGCAGGGATCAGGCCAGAAACCAAAGGCCATCCCCTCATTCCGGATCGCTCCTGAAGCGAAACGGACCGCCACAGCCAGCGGGAGGGGGTCTGATTGGACCCCCCACCCGCTGGAAGGCAGGCACGTATGGGTACGTGATTGTGCCCGTCCGTGCCATTCTGCCGACGTATATTTACATGCGGCGGTCCTTAAGTGGTTAAAACAACCACACTGCTTTAACAGAGCAGCCTGCATCTCTCCTGAGGTTACCTATGGTGTTTTCTTTGTATGCCCAACAATTCTTCTGGCAGTTGTGGCTGCAATCTTTTTTTGGTCTACCTGACCCTGGCTTGGGATGAAGAGATCCCTGAATTTTCCATTTCTTAATAAGTTATTGAACAGTACTGACTGGCACATTCACGGCTTTGAATATCTTTTTATATCCTTCACCATTTTTATAAAGTTCCGTTACCTTGTTACACAGGTCTTTAGACAGTTATATTCTGCTTCCCACTGCCCAGTATCCAGCCTGCTCAGTGCATCCACATGAGAGCTAACAAACTTCCTGACCATTTATACACAGACACTAATTAAAACACAGATGTGATACATTAACCTTAAATTGCCAGTTTAACCTGTGTGTTACCTTGTGTGTTGGGTCGGTACCAAGGCCAAACATTCCTGGGGATGCAAACTTTGGGTGATTTCTGTTATCTATACAATTTTAAAAGGAGTCAAACAACTATGTGGTAATAACTGGCTTCCTATGATCACTATCCTGAAACAAGACAGTTTTTTTGACATGATCAGTCATTTTTTTAATATCCATGTCAAAATGTTACGATTTCTGCCAGGGTGTGTAAACTTTTGAGCACAAATTTACTATTCATCTCATGTGTTACTTGTGCTGCTGGATCCAGGTTTTCTTGAATTTTTCCTCCTACAATCCCCTCAAACCTCTCTCCTGTGGTGAACAAGGGGTTAACAGAACTGAGAGACTGACAGTTACTCATCAAAATGCCCAACTATGCCTGCCCTTTCCACTCAGCTTCTCCATTTATAGAAGCCATACTTCAGCATCTATGCATTAAAAAAAAAAAAAAAAAAAAAATGGATGAAGGATGGGTAGATGATACAAAGATTATTAAAAGGGGTATAAATAAATAAAAATAAAAAAGGAGCAGAGTTTATTTTTGTGGGTTCTCCCAAGTATTCCAGATTCATTTGAATTTGTAAGTAATAGCAGTTGACTTTGCCCCACCCAGTTATTCCACCTTCACAGTTCTGGAGCTGGGCCCTTTCAAGTTCTACGCCTCCACATTAGCATCCAAACATGTGAACAAGCGACTTGTGTCAGCTATGGAATCCTGTAACAATGTATCCAGCCTGATTCTCACACACCCTTTATGGTAACAAGCTTCTAACTAATTCCAATAAAGCAATGGGAGTCCTGGCTTAGACTTGAAATGCCAAAAAATTAATTTACAACCAGCAATAGATAGATGTGTCATATTATCCCTAGGGTCTTGCAAAACCAGACACAACCAGACACAAGCTTCTACATGTTAACCCACCCATAAATTATGATGCAAGACACTCACAATACAATATGGCAGCACCTTTATAGAGAGGTTAAAGAAAGCTCAGATAATCCCGACTAATTGACAAAGAAATGGTATATCAAGAAGACTTGTAGAGCGCTATAGTCTGTAATGCGACAGAAAGTACGCTAAGAATATATAGATATATATAATTCAGGTTTGCCAAGACTTGCAAAAGCGGCATGTATGCAGCACCGCGTGTGAGAAACGCTCTCTAATTATAACATTCGCAACGACATTACATGAAACGAAGAGCTTCTTGACATGGTGTGGAATAATACATTGTCCAAATATTATGATGGAAAGCAGTAGAAGCAGAAAAACCGAGACCCAAGTCGAAGATAGATTTGCAGTGTTCTTTAACGTAGCCCCTGTGTGAATGTACACACAACTTATTACAAAGAGAGTTCGTATATTTACAAATCATTCAAAGGAAGGAGGAGTTTGCTACGCACATCTCAAACATTGCTCATGCCTAATAACAGAACTCGCTATGCAATTGTCAGGAACAGTTACAAGTATTGCAAGGGTGTAACTATATGAACAGTAAATACAAAGTGTGAGGTTACCCAATACTGGTAAAAATGTTTAATACGTTATTCATTTCTAACAAACAGTACACTGGTGGTGATGTTAATGGCTCAAGGTGTAAAATATTTTAAAAAATGTAAACAGAATTGAATTTTTTTTTTATTGTACAGAAAAATATAAAAAACTCACAAACCGGAATGTTTATTTTTAAATTTTTTTTAGTTCTATACATATTCTACATTTTCATAGTATGTGCATGCATAAGTGTGAACAAATCTATGTCTTAAGTGTGCCCTTATCATGAGTGCCGATACTTTATAATTGCCTATATTTTCTTATGTTTTTATGTATATAGACATAACTGTCCAATTTAAAAAACTACATATAAGGTCAGGTAGGGCTGCAGTTTAGCTGGGGTCATTTGTGCTTCAGATATATTATGTGCATGCAGGTTAAGTGAAATACTAGTTCATTGAATGTACATCAATTTTCTATATTTTATTGTTCTTTCATTTTTTATGTATGGACATACCCTTCTGATTTAAAGAAATTATAAGTTCTAACACTATAATTGCAGCAAACTTTTGTTTTTCCCTTTTTCATTAAAGGTTTTATATAAATAAAATTAAAAATGATCGTAAGCATCCCTGCTAGTGTTAAATGTTTTGTCTCATCTCTGCATTTGATACATTCTGCTGGAGAGCTTGTTCTTTTGAAAAAGAGATTTACAGGCTAGATAACCAAATGAAAATAAAATAAAAAACCAATGAGGCCATCACATCTAAGAAATTGTAATCTATAATATGTTTTCTTCTGGGTTTTATACGGATTTAAAAAGGTGTGCATGTAAAATGTAAAGTAAAAAGCTGCATGACACCTGTACCATGTGTTTATTTTATCCTTACAGCCGGGCCATATCACTTAGCAAGTGAGCTGACAATATTTAGATAATCACTTTCACATTGATGTAGTAGGCAAATAATGAGAGGGGTCATGTAGGGAGCAACAGTACTTAAGTACAACATCACTGACACTCTTATGTATTAACAATGATATTTAATATACACAATCTCTAGCTTAGCTGAGTGACAAAGACCTGCTTCCTCAAACACATACACACAGTGTAATTATATATAAATATATACACACATACATATATATATATATATATATATATATATATATATATATATATATACACACACACACAGCGAGATATATATATATATATATATATATATATATATATATAGATATATATATATATATAGATATAGATATAGATATATATAGTGTGTGTGTGTGATGTGTGATAGATATATATCTATCTATCACATATACATACATACACATATACGTGTGTGTGTGTGTGTGTGTGTGTGTATATATATATATATATATATATATATATATATATATATATATCACAATCCCACACATATACATACATACATATACACACACACTTTTTAATAAATGTTAAGCATGCCTTAGCAAAATTATGGTAATGTAGCTGTAACAAATTCCAGAGGCTACTTAGCTATGTTGCACTTATATAGACTAATCTGCCGTTAATTGCGGTTATAACTTTGACACAGTAAAGTAGCTTATTCTGATCATAATAGCCTTCATTGTACAGTGGTGACCTGGAATTAATAGCTGCTTACATTTGGAATTGAAATGCAGTCTAATTTGATATCGATTCTCTAAATTCTCAGTAACAGTGTTATTTTATATGTTAAGTACAAAATAGTGCAAGTTTAATATCAATAAAGTAGATGAGTAAAGGCAATTTATTTATTTTGGATAGAGTAAGGAAGGGTTCTAAATCTTGTCAAGAGTTAATAGGCGTCTGTGTCCCCATTAGGGAGATTCACCTTTCTCTATTTGTCTTGTTTGCCCTTATCATGGAGTGTGGAATAAACGCCTACAATTTTGGACGGTCATCAGAACACAAAAAGAGAGGGCTTCCAGTAGGGACATTAAAGTGGGATTCCGCTCTTTTTTTATTTTTTTCTTACCTGTCTCACTGGTGGGTGAGTGCTAGCTTCGATTGGCATCCACGTCCGGCGTTTATTTGACCCCCGGCGCGACGAATCTTTTCTTCAGGATGACTTATAAAAACCTACTCTGGCATTTTCCATTTTAACTGTGGGCGTCTGAAGCCCACAGGCATTTACTTCCTGGTATATGATGACGTCTGGCTCCCAGCATGCTCCGCTCCATCTTGCACATGCTCAGTGAGAGCAGTGACAAGGAAAGAAAAACTCCAGGAAGTTCCCGCCCCGTTGTCAAGGCAACGAAAACCACACAGCACAGAGAACAAAGAATGAATGAAAACAAACCCACAGAAGCAATCACTTGTTTGCTTGCTACCTCGTGTGTAATGGCAGATACAGCTGCCTGCCCACTTTAAAAATGGCAAATTCGTACACGCCCTCGTCACGTGACCGGCGTCCGAACGAAATCTCGCGAGATTTCGCAATTTCAATGTCCCCCATGGATTCTTGGGAAATTTCCCAGGGACCATTGCGAGGACGATAGCCACCCCTACTCCCACGGGAGGAGAACCCGGAAGTCAGCTGAAACATCAGAAATAAAAGGTAAGTAAATAATATTTTTTTTTTTCAGGGTTCGTTTAGGTAAGTATGCTAACTGTTGATTTTAATAACATGAACTTTCATTTTTAGGTACCAAACCACTTTAATTCTAGTGACAACTAGAGATTCCCTCACTTCCACTTTTGGCTATGGGACAGGAAGTGAAAGGAAATCTCTCCAATGGGACACAGATTGGGGGGGACGAATGAACAGAGATTATAACTCGCCCTTACTTTATCCAAAACATTTTTCCCTTTAGCTGTACGTACATTTTTTTATTTTATTTTTTTATTTACAATTTTTATTGAATTTTGACTTTCTCCAGACAAAGAAAACAAAGATAAACACTGGACATCTTATATAAATGCAATAACGGACCAGTATGAAGGATAAACATCAAAACTACATGAGCATTACAGTAGCTCCAGCAAGAGAGAGTCACTTTAGTGTAAAACTGTACTTTCATAATCTACACATAATGTATCAGCAATAACTGATAAGTAAACTTTAGTTTAACTTTAAAAATATTGACTTGCAACATTTTAAAATTAAAAATCATATTAAAAAAAAAAAAAAAGTAGCTTAGCAAGTAGTAAGACAAATAAAATCATTAGTGCTTTATCATTAAGAAAACTCAAACATACTTATTGAAAGATCAAACACTGAATAACAACAATAACAACAATAATAATACTACTAATAATACTTATAATAATAATAATAATAATACTTATAATAATAATAATAATAATAATGTCTGTTATGTACTAAAATGTAAAATTTAGTCTTTGGGCATTTAACCATTTGTGAAAACTTTGGGTATTCACTCCCATACTTGTATTATTCGTGTCCTTCACTACATAAAGGGCAAATCCCATTAAAATGGTAAAGTCTCCACAGCAACCATGCAAACATTTGCTGCCAGTTTTTTAAGTCCGCGTAAAAATGGCAGGATTTGGCTGGTTGTTATGGATCCCTAGAGGTCTACATAAAATCAGGAAGTCAGATTAAAGTAGAACCTGTGCAGCAAACCTTCAGAAAATCCTAGAAAAGTGCTGGAATGAAATGTCTATTTACCTGCTGAGAAGGTCAGTTGGATTTGCTCCTCAATGATTTCCAGTGCAATGAAATCGTGCTTTTCATTAAACCTGCCATTGTAAAGTATCAGTGCATTCCGCTCCCTCGTAGCAAACCTGCAACACAAAAGGCCAGAACATTCTTTACATCTAATGACACAGTAAAGGGTCAAAAGTCAGACAGTCCATAACAAAAAGAAAACTATACAAAAGTGTCAGTTTCACGAACTTGAAGCTTTTATTACCACAGAAGAAGTATAATGTATCCAGCCACACATAACGGCAGTGATCAGTTGGAAAGCTAGGAAGAGTCACAGAAATTCATACTTTGTTACACGACTTACAAATCCCACAGCCATTCATAAAGTGAAAAAGAAATCAATGGTGTGAACCTCTGCGCTTGTGAATGGAATAAAGTGATATAATAAAATGTATATATGTGCAAGCTATAACCCAATCTGTAACATGTAGGTATTGGGTGTATTGGTTGCTGCAGCCCCTGTTGTGTTCCCATAATGTAAGTGCTAATAAAATGTGATGTGGGGTTGCGCAGCCTCACAGCAGTAATAAGGTCAAAACAAGTTTACAGTGTTAACGTAAATAAATAAAAAACTTAAAACAATACAGTAGTGCAAAAATCATTAAATTCCTCATATGAAAAATACAATTATTTGTACAAAAACTAATAATAAATTGAGTGAGTTTGTGAAAATCAGCTGAATAAAATCCAATCTTCAAACGTGATCAATGCCAACCACATTCTATTTGGGAAGGATCCACATGTTTTCTTAGATGATCTCTTTAGCATCTTCTCTGCTGTGAAATAAGGAGTCTGCACACATGCTGCAAGATTTGCGATAGGTTGCTGAGCGGATGCATTGCAGGTTTAAGGGGACCATAGGTGTCTTAAAGGGGACCAGGACCATATTACCCTGGGTATTTATCTGCTGGAAATGGAGATTAGTGGAGTGCCCTGGAAGCTCAGTAAAGTGTTACTAAACCCACAACAGTAAAATGTGTCTGTATATGCAGAATAGCATGTCTTTTATACTCACAGTGGAACTTATCTGTTAATCCTCTGCATTGTGTAAAAAGGCTCTTTGATCCTATATGCACAGATCCTCTCCCTCCTGCAGGGTCTCTCTGGGCAAAGCCAGATAATACACAGCCAGAGTGGTCCCACTGCAGTTTGATTTCCATTGCTGGAGAGAACATTTCCTTGTTGAGCTGAGATTTTCAGGTCACATGATATTGACATCACATATGTGGGTGTGTATACAAATCCTAAATGACAGCTCAGTCGCTCCCTCCACCTCCTCCTCCATGCCCAGTAACTACAAAGAACACAATGGGCGGGATGTCACATCTTGATTGATGGATGATCCACCTCCCATACCAGCATGAGCACTTGCTTGGGCTGTAGTGGAAATCTCCTCCTACCTTTACACTCAGCACTTGGGCAAACCCTGCAGTTTATCACATGACTGGTATGCAGTGGCAGTATTTTAATGTAAAAAGAAGATTTATAAGCTACTCCGGGGGGGGGGGGTTTATTAACACCTCAAGCTCGATATTAAAGGCTTGAGGTGAGTTCTGTGAGCACGGGGAATGTTTGCACAGAGGTGGAAGTGCACTGTTTTGATTACCGTTTTTAATCGGCGTATAACATTTTTAGGAGGGAAGTTTCAGGGAAAAAAAAAACAAATTTTAAATAAAGAGCTGAAGTAAAATAAGGATCAGTGCCTATCAATGCAGCCTCACCATTGCCCATCAATGCAGCTTGATCAATGCTTATCTGCAGCCTCACCATTGCCAAGAATGCAGCCTGATCAATGCCCACATGCGGCCTCACCTCAGATTACTGCTACCTCAGAAGGGACAGGGAGGGGGACGGGACGACCCCCGTCAGATTACATACAGTGAGAATCTCCTGTTTACTTGGCAGCCTGTTTGATACAAAGTCCTGCCTCCTGTGCCAGCTTCTATGATAGACAGAACAGTGGTCCAATGCTGGCCCAGGAGACGGGACTTCCTATTGCAGAGGCCGCAGAGTAAACAGGAGATTCTTACTGTATGTAATCTGACTGTTCTCGTCCCGCCCCTCCCTGTACCCTCCTAGGCACCTCAAATTGCAGTATCGGCTTATAACACGCACACACTATTTGCACCCGATTTTCAGGGTGAAAAAGTGTGCGTTATACACCAATAAATACAGTATCTAAGAACACACGTGGATACTTCCCAAATTAAAGCTGGCTGGCATTTATCACATTAGAAGATTGGATTTTGTTCAAATGCTTTTCATGAACTCACTGAATTTATTATTAGTATTTGCACAATTCATTGTGGAATTTTTCACTACTGTATTGTTTTATTAAGTTTCATTCACTTTAAACACTGTAAACTTATTTTGACCTCATCACTGAGGCTGTGCAACCCCACATCACATTTTACATTCATAAAGTGAACCTGTCATCCTGTTAAAACATTTAAAAAAGTTAGGGCCCGCTAACACCACTACAACGTGGTATGGTTACTGATGAAATACAAATTGTATTAGGTAATCTTTTTTTTTTTTTTTTAATTGGGCTCAGTGTAAGAAAAGAAAAAATAGGAAATGCATGATTTTCAAAAAGGTAGAATGCAGAGCATTAGCATCTGCGTTTTGTGGTGTGCTACAGCGCATATGTGTTACAAAGACCATGCACTGGTGTGCAACTGACAAAAAAATGGCAATGCACTACAACGGATATACTGTATACAGTGCATTGGGATATGAGCAAGCCCTAGAATTCTCATCAAAAAATGACTTTATAAGCCAAACTACATCACGTACTTCTATAAAACAAGTGTCACTAGGACTAGGTGCCTGACTTTTTGAATCTATCAGCAGTCATTGTGTAGTGTTCGCTCCCATACAGGACATGGAGGAGAGATTCTCTGAGATGGCTCAGATTTCCAGGCCTGAAGTCTTGCTCAGAAATCCCACAGGAATTGATATTACTTATTTTACTTTCACTCCAGGGACCACAGATGCGATTATTTTGACTGAAACTTCTCATCATTTTCCATGGCAGTTGTGGGGAAAAAAAATAAAAACATCACATTGCTAGTTCTAGGATTGTAAAGCACCATTTGTGTACATTGTTTTAAAGGGCATGATAACCCCAACACCAGCAAAATTGCAACGCTGTACCCAAACAAAATGGACGTCCTTTTTTTTTCTCCCACAAATAGAGTTTTCTTTTGGTGGTATTTTATAACCTCTGTGGGGTTTTTTTTTTTGCGCCATGAAGAAAAAAAAGAAAATAAAAATAAAGCGGCAATTTGGAAAAAAAAACAATATTTTTTACTTTTTGCTATAATAAATCCCCCCCCCCCCCCCCCAAAAAAAAAATATATTGTTTAGGCCAATATGTATTCTTCATTCTTCTACATATTTTTGGTAAAAAAATAAATAAATAAAAAAAACGCATTAAGTGTATATTGATTGGTTTGCACAAAAGTTATAGCACCTACAAAATAGGGGATATATTTATGGCATTTTTATTATAAATCATTTTTTTTTTTAACTAGTAATGTCAGTGATCAGCGATTTTTAGCGGGACTGCAACACTGCGGCAGACAGATCGGACACTTGACACTTTTTTTGGGACCGTAGACATTTATACAGCGATCACAGCTAGAAAATAGCTACTGATTAATGTATATATGTCACTGGCAGGGAAGGGGTTAAATGTGTTCCCTGGGAGGCGTTTTTAACTGTGGGGGGAATGTACTGACAGGGAGCAGAGAGAGATCGCTGGGCGATCATGGGTGGCCGGCAGTCATCGTGGTCGCTGGCAACATGCATCGGCTTCAGTGTCAAGCCACGGGCACGCATGTGCCCCCTATAGCCCTTAAAGCAGTCAGCGTACAGCTACGGCAATTCGCACAGAGGAGACAACTTTGGATAGTAAAACATTTTTTTCTGCCAGTAAATACTTTATACCACCTACTTCATGTTTATTGTCTGGTTATTAGCCTAGGCTCATGTGACATCATGCACAGCTCTCGCTCTCACTTTCCTCAAAGTTTACCAGGAAGAAAGGGGGGATGAGTCATATGAGGGCCAATGAGGGCTGCAGAGCTGGAGGTGTGCCTATGTGTGTCTGTGTAAATCCAGGAAATGAAGTTTGGGTTGTTCCGATACCTCTTTAAGACCGAGTTCAAGTAACGATACTTTTTTCAAGTACTTGCTGATACCGATTAACAATACTTTTTTTGATGTCATGTGATAGTGGCACTAATATGCAGCACTGATGATGCATGGACTGTGTCAGTAGTTTTTGTTTTATTTATTTTTTTACAATCTATTTTTTGGGGGGAAGGGGACAGTGTCAGTGTTTTATTTTACAATTTAATCTTTTCAATATTTATATATATATATATATATATATATATTTTTTTACCCTGTTGGGGGTGGCTTTGGTGAGATATCGGGGGTCTTAACAGACCTCTGATATCTCGCTTTTGAGACAGGTAAAGAGACTGGAGGACAGATTCCCCAGTCCCTTTCTCTGCAGCCTTAGCTGCACTGAAGATGAATGGACAGGAGATGGTGGCTCCTCTCCATTCATCTTAAACTGAAGCAAACAAAGTTTACGATGCTCAGTGACAGTCTTGAATGAACAGAATCAGTGATCACTGACTCTGTGCATTTGGAAAAGCAAGGAGGTGGTATATGACAGTTACCGGTTCCTTCCTCAGCTCTCCATCCTGACAGATCGAGGACAGAGCGGGACCCGATGAGGATATGGGGGACAGTGATCGGTGTAGTACTGGGGACGAGTTACAATCACCAATCTACCTGCATAGTAGAGCTGCATGATTCTGGATAAAATGAGAATCACAATATTTTTGCTTAGAAGATAGATCACGATTCTCATGGCGTAACATCATCTTTCACATTAAAAAAATAAATAAAATTGGGCTAACTTTACATTATTTTATTTATTTTTTATTAATTGAAGTGTATTTTCCCCCCAAAAAAATGTGTTTGAAAGACCACTGGGTAAATACAGTGGGACATGAAATATTGCAGCAAATTACATTTTATACCCTAGGGTCTCTGCTAATATAAATCTATATATATCTATATCTGTGTGTGTGTGTGTGTGTGTGTGTGTGTGTGCGCGTGCGTGTGTGTGTGTGTAAATAAAATATTTCGGGGTTCCAAGTAATTTTCTAGCAAGATTTTAACTTAACAAGAGTCAGAAAAAGATTTAGACTTTAAAGTGGTTAAACTCGTTATTTAAAACTTGGCAGACTGCCTAGATCTTTTCTTTACACAGAAGTGTGTCTCTTTGATCTACAGTAAGAAGGAAGAGTTAGTTACAATGTTTCATGTTAAAAACTTGTGGGACTGCCAGGATGTTTTCTTTTGACAGCTGAGTGAGCAGATAAGTCTCTCCACTTGTTATATGAAAGAATCTGCAAACCCTGCACTAGAGATTGTGGGGGGGGTTGAATTGAGATCACGATTTTTAACGATTAATTGTGCAGATATACTGTATAAAATTTTAATAAAGCAGCTGAATGCTGTGGGAGGGAGAGGAGGAGAAGCAGCTGTCAGCTGCTTTATTGAAATGTATACAGGGAGATTGGTGATTGTAACTCCTCCCTAGCGCCGCACCAATCACCGCTAACTGTCCAGGTATCAGATAAAGCATTGGAGCATTTGCCCGAGTACAAATACTTGGGCAAATACTCAGTATCGGTGCAACCCTAGTTAAATGGCTCCAGCCAGACTCAGTGGAGGGAGATTTCTGCAGCATATTTGGCAAGTACAGAATCACAGTATATATAAAATAATATGCAAAGTGGTTGGAGGGAAGCTTCAGAATGGCAAAGATAAAAGCAACAAGATCCTGTGAGCCTTAAACGCCTCCCTTTGCCAGATTACCACTATTAGGCTGCAAACGTTACACACATCTCATAAATTTGTGCACAGTAAAATAAAAATAAATTTACGCTGCGCTAGAATAGTGTTCTAACTATTACGTCTGTCTAATGGTTTATAACCATAAACCCACAGGCAAAAAATTATGTGCATAAAATGTAAAAACACAACTGATATAAAGTGCACAAGTGCAATAAGTGCAAACAGAAATCCCACTGTTAGTGCTACACCTATTAAGTCTGTGTTCTAGTTTATAATCATAAACCCACAGATCAACAGTAAATGTGCATAAATTGTAAACACAACTAATATAAAGTGCACAAGTGCAAACAAAGTTTTCAGTGGGGGTATGTGAACCCTTTTACACAAAAAGTACCACTGTATTCAAAATGTATATGTATATGTATAAATCATAAAAAAAAAAAAAAAAAAAAAAAAAAAATCTATAAAATTATACAAGATTTATATAGCGCCGACAGTTTATGCAGCGCTTTACAATGCATAGGGGGACAACACAATTACAGTACAATAAAAAAAGGTACAGGAGGGCCCTGCTCATAGAGCTTACATTCTAAAGGGAGGGGGTGGTGGTACAAAAGGTAATAGCTGCAGAGAATGATTTGATGGGGGTGGCACACTAATGACATGCTTCTATATCATCCGTGATTTCAAACATGCATAGGTGCACTTCAATGACCCCTGGTAATAAGCTCACCTCAGAGCGCGTGACCAGATTTTACACTTAGTCAATACACACATATGAACCACTACAGGGTTCTCAGCTGTTTCCTGGATCAGAGGTTCCCCAATGTAGCAATCTCAGAGGTATATGAGAAAGGAAAAAGGCCAATAGTGCAATATCATTTTTATAAATTTATTATTAAACAAGGTTTCCCCCTGAGGAAGATACATCATACCCTAGTATCAACACGTGTAGGGGAGGGGCCAGGACGGAGTGAGAGACAGTATAACTGCCTAGATGAGATACATGCCATACTATTACTGTTTGTAGCAATTTGTGAGCTTTATGAAGTACGGTGCACTGACACACCTCATACATGTGAGTACAACGGCAGGGGAGCGTTTTTTAATTTGTTTAATACATTTATAAAAACGATATTGCACTATTGGCCTTTTTCCTCATATACCTTCGGGATTGCTATATTGGGGAACCTCTGATCCAGGAAACAGCTGAGAACCCTGTAGTGGTTCATATGTGTGTATTGACCAAGTGTAAAAGCTGGTCACACGCTCTGAGGTGAGCTTATTACCAGGGGTCATTGAAGTGCACCTATGCATGTTTGAAATCACGGATGATATAGAAGCATGCCATTAGTGTGAACACTGGAGATCAGTTTGTCACGCCAAGTCAGCAGAAGTGCTTTGAATCAAACTGATTGCTCTAAAGGACTACTTACCACTAAGGAGTGTGTAACACTTGTATGATTTATGCACATGCACTTTTTAACACTATTTGTGACATTTTGCTGTCATGGTTTTTATGCACTAGCTCTTTTGACACTATTTGTGTATTAATACCATCACGATACTTCATGATGCGTTTATGATTTTATATTATAATTTTTTCATGATTTATACATGTACATTTTGAATACAGTGGCCCTTTTTGTGTAAAAGGGATTCACATACCGTATATACTCGAGTATAAGCCGAGATTTTCAGCCTCTTTTTTGAGGCTGAAAGTGCCCCCTCGGCTTATACTCGAGTCACCGCTGTCTGACTGCTCGATCAGCGTATCGAGCAGACAGACGGCGGACATTAAAATTCAAAAGCCGCGCCTCCTTCTCCGCCTCCGCCTGTGATAGGCGGAACACTGAATTTCCCAGCAGTCAGTGTTCCGCCTATCACGGACATCCGCTCATTCTCATACTACGGACGAGTATGAGAGGATGTCCGTGATAGGCGGAACACAGGCTGCTGGGAAATTGAGTGTTCCGCCTATCACAGGCGGAGGCGGAATTTTGAATTGTAGAATGGCCGCCGAGAAGAGCGGCGATCCATCGGCACGGCACGGGACGGAGGAGGCACGGCACGGGACGGAGGAGGCACAGGACAGAGGAGGCACGGCACGGGACGGAGGAGGCACGGCACGGGACGGAGGAGGCACGGGACAGAGGAGGCACGGCACGGGACGGAGGAGGCTCGGGACGACGGCGGCTCGGGACGGAGGCTTGGGACACAGGTAGGCTGGACACACACACAAGGCTGCACGGACACACACACACACACACACACACACACACACAGGGATGGATGGATGGATGGATACACACACACACACACACACACACAGGGATGGATGGATGGATGGATGGATACACACACACACACACACACACACACACAGGGATGGATGGATGGATACACACACACACACATACACAGGGATGGATGGATGAATACACACACACACACACAGGGATGGATGGATGGATGGATACACACACAGGGATGGATGGACGGACACACACACAGGGATGGATGGATGGATGGACACACACACAGGGATGGATGGACGGACACACACACAGGGATGGACGGACACACAGGGATGGACAGCCATGTCTCACCCTCGGCTTATACACGAGTCAATAAGTTTTCCAGTTTTTTGGGGGTAAATTGGGGGCCTCGGCTTATATTCGGGTCGGCCTATACTCGAGTATATACGGTACCCCACTGAGAGTTTTGTTTGCACTTGTGCACTTTATATTAGTTGTGTTTACAATTTATGCACATTTACTGTTGATCTGTGGGTTTATGATAATAGAACACAGACTTAATAGGTGTAGCACTAACAGTGGGATTTCTGTTTGCCCTTTTTGCACTTGTGCACTTTATATCAGTTGTGTGTTTACATTTTATGCACATCATTTTTTGCCTGTGAGTTTATGGTTATAAGCCTTTACACAGAACACTATTCTAGCGCAGCGTAAATTTATTTTCAGAATGGCAAAGATGTTTTTATTAAAAATTATGTGAGCAGATTGCAGTTCCTCTTTAACCAGTTTTACAATAATGACATAAGTAACATCAGTCAACATCTGCAGCATCATAAAACTCCCTAGTAGTGTTTTAATACCCCTCAGCCATCATTAGAACCCCTCCCTATGAGCGTCAAAAGAAAAACTATCTACCTCCTCTTTACTGTACCAAAATATGAATCTCAATGGCCTACAAACATCCCACAGAACCAAAGTCTACCGTGAATAATGAATATATTACTACCGAGAAGGAAATACTGTTCACACACTACAATGCACCACAACCATAACACTGCAAACATTTCACAAATGTATGAAAATGGTAGAAAACCATTTACAATTATTTGAGATGTGTGGGACGTTTTTACTGACAATACCGAGATCCCATTTTTAGGGTGCTGAGTGGCTCTTAATAGGACATTGGGTATCATGGCAATCATTTCCTGTGTGTCCCATTCACCCTGCAACACAGCCTAGGGCCGCACCGCAGCATGCTGCATTTTATTGCAGCACACCATACCGCAAATGAAGTGTGTGTTTTCTACACTTCAAATAACGTTAGTACAACACTGTATGATTTGCGCACACAGCCCCCTACCGCAACTGGCAATGAAGAGCTGATGGAGTGGTGAATGGCTGTGGCAGCTTTTCGCTGCTGTGTGAACAGTCTTAACGATCTTGAGGGGGACAGACTGATTTTAAATTTTTTTGTGATAGAATTTATTATATTACTTTAGGCAATATTATAATATTCAGATTGAAGTCACTTGTAGACTGTAAACAGTATATCTTTTTTTTTTATAGTATTACCTTCTCATGACCCTTTGACCTCTTGCACACTAGGTGATTGACCAGCTCCTAAAAACATACAGGAGTATTCAGAGCAGGGGTCTCCAAACTGCCGCCCTTGGGGCACTTTCCTTTAACTGTTTAGGACGCCAACAATGAGGTGATATTCCGGCTACGAATATCAACAATGGGGCACTATTTCCCCCATTGACACCAACGATGGGGCACTATTTCCCCCATTGACACCAACGATGGGGCACTATTTCTCCCATTGACACCAACGATGGGGCACCATTCCTCAAATTGACACCTAAAATGGGTCACTATCATTCCCACCTACACTTGATTTTAGCGCTGCACTATCTATTTTACATGTTTGCTTAAGAGATTTTTGATTATTGACCCTGGTGTTCAGCAGCTGTACCTTATATGGTCTTTTGATTGAGCTGATTTTTTCCTTTATAATCTTACTATACCGCATACAGTACACACTTTCCAGTTACCTCAACTGGCAGTATTGCTGATCTTGGAAAAGATTCCAAAAGTAACCTCTAATAGATTTTAAACATTTAAAGTGAAATTCCAGCCTGACCCTAACTATGCTTAAAAATGTTCCCTCCTGCTATCTATCGTGCCAACCCTGGGTAAAAAAACGTGTGTATACTTACCTATTTCTAGTCCACTTTGATCACATGATCCTGTGTCAGTGAATGGTGGATGCAGGGGAGAGGAGGGTGAGCTCAGTAATAGCTGGAAATTCTGGAATTCTGGGAGGCGCATCACTTAGAGGCCCCCATGTCCCGGCCATTGTTTCCCTCCTCCCCCCTGCAACCGCCGCTCACTAACACAGTGCAGCAGGATCTGTGACCAGACCGGCCTAGACTAATAGGTAAATTTATACATTTTGTTTTTTTACACAGGTTAGGCAGGATAGGTAGCAAGAAAGGGAGGCTGAAATGTCACTTTAAGAGCAGATACATGCATCTGGTTACCAGAAATCGCTCCTCTATATAGCCTTTGAAAAAAAAATTCACTTTGTTATTGGGCCCACCTTCCCTGGCTTTAGGAGTAAGCTCCAGCAACCACCATTCCTCGAACTGATAAAAGGCATTGTTTAACATTTCTGCTAGGATTGCTTTAAAGCTGGATTCATACTTTTACAATATTGTAATGCATGGTAAAATGTGTATTCTACCAGATATTACCATAAATACACGAAAAGCACCCTAATGCACATACCAAGCACATCACAAGGCACACAATATGATCAATCTGCACTCTGCAGTGTGCTGGGGGGGGGGGGGGGATGCAGGTGCAATTAAAAGCCTGTTGTGGTACACTGGCACCCATTCAAAATAAAAGGACCACCACGTGTGTAGAGTCATGCAATGCAAAGCTCTGAATCCAGACTAAGAGTTTAGGAAACAATGAAAAATTGGCCTATATATAAAGTCAGTGTAGTCATCCAATAATTATACTTACATGAGAGAGACAGTGAAATGGAAACGCTGTCTTAATCCTTTGAATGTAACGAAGGACTGTGGAGGAAAGCTTCTAGTGGTCATTTCACAATATGGCTTCTCAAACTCTCCCGGGGGACACTTGCACTTAAAACCACCAATAAGGAGGTTAATGCAGGTGCCACCATTTTTGCAGATCCCTGGTACACACCGTCCAGAACGTGAACTCACGTCACAGTGTTCCCCTATGAAAAAAGAACATCAAATAATGAAATAATATATATATATATAATACTATTCCACAAATACACAAACCTGTATCTTTACAAAGAATATATATAATATTTATTTTCTATGGCCTATGCACTAGTGCTAATGGCTTATGATGGAGGTGTCAATATTCTTGGATACATAGGGACTAGGATAGAGGGTCACATAGCATCAGTATACTGTATACAGAACAGACATGGCTGGAAAAATAAGCATCCACCACCACCATCATTTTTACAGATTTCCCTTTGAAATAGCCAACTCTGGCATCATATAAAGTTTACCTCTGACAAATGTAAATATTAAGAGAACAGGAGGGGAGGCCTGCCCTTCTCTGCTTTACTTACATGATATATGTGCAGACATGTCATCTACACAGGAGAAAGGAGATCTATATTGTGTCTACATTAAGAGCAGCTGCTAACAATATTCTATCATAAAAAGAAACGCTGGGCTCATGCAAGAGCCCTCCTATTGTTTCACAAATTACTGATCTGAGCTGGAGACAAATTTGTCAAACACAATTAGGCACGGGTTTTCAGTTTCCAATACAGCAGATACTCAATTCACCAACCTCTCAATGTCCCACACTGCTAGAGCCAACAATCACTCACTATACCTTTCTATTTATTTCTACGTACGGTATGTACTTCCTGAAAAGGGAACGCTAGCCTCGAAATTTTCAGGGTTAGAACAAAGTTCAATACTGTGTGTGAGATTTATAATAATATCTATATCTATTACACACACAATTACCAAAAGTATTGGGACGGCTGCCTTTACACACATGAACTTTAAATAGCATCCCAGTCTTAGTCTGTAGAGTTCAATATTGAGTTGACCCACCCTCTGCAGTTATAACAGCTTCAACTCTTCTGGGAAGGCTGTCCACAAGGTTTAGGAGTGTCTATGGGAATGTTTGACCATTCTTCCAGAAGTGCATTTGTGAGGTCAGGCACTGATGTTGGACGAGAAGGCCTGACTCGCATTCTCTGATCTTATTCATCCCAAAGGTGTTCCATCAGGACTCTGTGCAGGCCTGTCAAGTTCCTCCACCCAGGGCCGGAGGAAGGATTTTTGTCTACTCAGGCAAAGGTGTGTTTTAGCACCCCCCACAAGCAGCCTTAATGTCCCCAACCACAGCGAACTGTCCCCATCTGACATGTTTTGTTTTTATTACAACCTTTAGAATCACTTCAAGTGGTGTACACACAAAATGTTTATTTTTCGTTCACCCCAATTACTGCACTTTCAACCCCACTGTACCTCTTGCACACGTGTTCTTCATTGTACCAACCTGAGTGCCTGCTGCCCCCCCCCCACACCTGTTCCCCACTGTACCCCCCTGCTCCCAATTCCCCAAGAGGACCAACCTTAATACCTGTTCCCCACTGTACCCCCCCCCCCATTCCCCACTGTACCACTTGTAATGCCTGTCCCCTTACCTGCACACCTGTTCACCACTGTGCCCCCCACCCACTTAATGTCCATTCCCCTCTATACCCCCAATACCTTTTCCCAACTGTACCTCCTATATACCACACCTGTTCTTCACTGTAACCCCCCAAAAACACATGCACCTTTTCCCCTCTGTACCTCCTACATACTTGTGTTCTCCACCAAGCCCCCCTCTCCTCCCACCCTACTGCTGTAGAACTATGAGTCACATGCTGCATGTCCTCCTGCTACAGATTCCAATCATCAGGGAGGAGGTGGATAGAGGTGATATCAGGGCAAGCAAGAACTTACATGCAGGTCTTCCGACGCACCCACCCCGCAGCTGTGGTTCCCTCATGCCACACAGATAGCTGCTGGCTTCTCTTTATCCCAGCTCTCTACTCTCCAGCTTGTGCTGCACTGCAGGCTGGGGATGGAGTGCAGGAGAGCGCTCTGTTCCTACAGAGAGACCCGGCACAGCCGATGCTCAAACAACGAGAGACGCGGACAGCGCAGGAGGGAGGAGAGAGGGCAAAACACTTGGAGGAGAGGAAGGCAACAGCGGAAGGTGAATGGAGCCAGGGATGAAGGGCGCTAATTGTGTACAATGCGCCAGGGTCTATCTACACATGATGTCCAGTCCACGCCTGTCTATTTTACCTCCCCCCTTAGCCTGGTGCCGCCTTGCAGTAGCACCGACCCTGCCTCCACCCCAAACTCACTCATCTGTGTCTCTTTATGGACCTTGCTTTGTGCACTGGTGCAGTAACAGAAAGAGGCCAACCCCAATCTGTTCCCACAAAGTTGGGAGCATGAAATTATCCAAAATATCTTGGTATGCTGATGTCACAAGGGTCCCCTTCACTGGAACTAAAAGGGCCAAGCCCAACTCCTGAAAAACAACCCCACAATATTAGCCCCCCTCCACCAAATGATTTGGACCAGTGACCAAAGCAAGGTCCATAAAGACATAGATGAGCGAGTTTGGGTTAGAGGATCTTGACTGCCCTGCACAGAGTCCTGACTTCAACGCTTTGGGATGAATTAGAGCTGCATACCAGACCTTCTGCAATTGGAGCCATGCAAATTGTATGACTCAAATCGCACCGCACAGACAGTGCATGTGATGTGCACAGGAATACTGTGCATTTCCTGTGAGAATCACATGCAGAGTTTTGCAATTTTTTTTCCTGCATTTTTTACCTTGCAAGAAGAAATAAAAATAAAAAATAAAAAACACGCAAGAAAAAAAGTTTTCCCTTTATCCTGTTGGACTCTTCACACCACTGAGTGAATAGAAATCGCTGTAAACGTGCAGGTAACCCAAAAATGTACCAGAAATGCACAGGGAACACATCAAACACAGCAAAATCATAGTAAAAACGCATATGGGTTTTCACTGCAATTTTGCTACAGAGAAGTGTGAAAGGGAGCTTAGACCGCCTTTTTTTTTTTTTTTTTTTTTTTTTATGAGTGTCTCCGCTAAGCGGAATCCATTTGCTCATCAGGGGATCCCTCCGCTGAGGAGGCGGATGACAGGGCCGTGTTCGCTCTGCTATGCAGAGAAAACACAGACACAGGCACGCTCTCCTCTATGGGGCAATCCGACAGATGGAAACTGGGACCACCATCCATCTGTTTTTGGTGGATAGGATCTGATTGGAAGGTGGCGAGTGTCGGCAGACATGTCCGCTGACATCCACCGCTCCATAGAAGACACTGGAGGGTCTAATCATGTACACCTGAAAAACTGACAGGCAGACCTGATTGGAGAGTCAGTGTGAAAGGGACCTAAGTGCTTCATCATTTCATGCCCCATTACTACAAGATGTTCCTGAGAATATAAAAAGTGATTTCAAAATAACCAAAAAAAGTTTTGTATATGTCTGTACAGGTTACCACCATGTACAGTAGATGTTTCTATATGTTATGAAAATAAATTCTAAGTAGGCCATTTGTTTAAATGCCCTTAGGCCCCTTTCACACTGGGGCGGTTTTCAGGTGCTACATCGCTAAAAATAGCGCCTGAAAAAATTGGCCCCTTTCACTCCAGTGTGAAAGCCGGAGGGCTTTCACACTGGAGCGGTGCGCTAGCAGGACAGTGAAAAAAGTTCTGCTAGCCGCATCTTTGGAGCGCTGAAAGGAGCGGTGTATTCACCACTCCTACCCATTGAAATCAATGGGACAGCGCGGCTATACCGTCGGCAAAGCTGGTGCGGCGCTTTGCGGGTGGTTTTAACCCTTTTTCGGCTGCTAGCGGGGGTTAAACCGACGGTAAAGCGACGCTAAAAATTGTGGTGCTTTACCGCCGACTCCCACACTGCCCCAGTGTGAAAGGGGCCTAACAGATGATTGTAATCTGCCCCTTCCAGTATATATAAATACATATATACACAGTCACACACATAAATACACACACATACACACACATATATATATATATATATATATATATACACACACACACACACACACACACAATTATAAAGCCTGTGAATATAGTACTTTGCAAATACCTCGTTAGAGGGCACCAACGAATGCTAGCAATTACCCGTGTGTAGCGTCTTCCTCTTTCCTATGTCAGGCATTAGCCCATTCAATGACTATAATGAAAGCTCAGTGGGGGAAAGGAGCAGTAACAGACAGTTGGGGCTCCTTTCATGGTATAATACATGTCATTAGAGCACATGGCTCACAACAGCAGTTCAGATAGAAAATTACTGATGTATTTGACGAGCAGTGACTAATTTCTTTACTAGAAGATGTCCCTGGGCAAACTCAAAAGGAATAAAGGAGGATGATTGGTCAAGATGTGATCTTTACAAACCGAAGGAAGGAAAACAAAACGTCTCACTATAGTAACACTTATCCGTGTCGGAGCAGGGTGCTCAGGTATCTCTCATTCCTCATACCTCCTGCCTCAAGCAGTTTAAATTTAGCTCACTGATGAATTGTGGGAAGTAGCCGTCACTGACACCTTTGTTGTGATGTCGCTGGGACAGAGTACAAATAAGGATTTATGTCAGCCATATAAAAGCCTTGTCACTGGGTAACTCCGCAACCTCTGGCAGAGGAACATTGTCCCTTAAGTCACAAAAAAAAGTGATCCAACAGGTGAGAAGTACACCACAAGTAAACATCCTCAGGTAATGTCTCTGCTGTAAGCAGACAGACACACCGTTTAAATTACTACATATCAAACCACAAATTGCTGACAACCAAAGAGTGCCAGTGTAATTTTAAAGCGGATATACCACACATAATTATCTTTGCACCATATAAAAGTGTAGTAATTAAAACTATTTAAAAAATGTAAACTTAGTGTACAGTATAGTAAATATCATTATTATGTTAAACTCTGTCCTGTTTACTGATCACGGGCTAAACGTCAGCATAGCGCCGGCCGAGCATTTCTTCCATCAGAAGGTCACCGGCATTGAGAGCGCTGGTGTGTCTCAGAAGGTCTCCTACTTCGTTATGTGTGACTCAGCAGCTTTTCTCTTTGAACTTCTATGTACTATGCATGTTATTAATTATGGGTTGCCACAGCAGCGGAAAGTCAACAGCTCCTACCTGGAAGCTGCTTAATCTCATGAGACTAGGGAGAAGACGACTAGATGCCAACATAGAATCATCAGGAAAAGAAGACACTCATAGGACAGATGGAGGTGGCACTTTGGTGACCCATAGCAATCTTCAGAATGATTACTATATAGGTGAATAAATTAGGGGGGCATAACACTAAGGGCATACTGTCCTTTTCAGTGAGAGCTCTTTTTCTTAAAGAGTACCTGTACTCCATTTACCCATTCTAATATCAAAGGTCCTGCCAATCAGTAGGCACCACATGCCTAGTCTTACTTTAGCTGAACACCATCCACACCCATCTTGGACTCAGTTTCATTGTTATTGAGACTCGTTTTTCCTTCACTTCATGCCATATTATCTTACATTCCACTTTCCAATGACAACACCTCATTGGCCAGGGAACACACGCTCAATAAACGGGTATTGTAGGTGGTAGAGATTGGCCATGAGGTCAGGGACAGGCCGGCTTCCATTACAAAAGTAAAACGAAATCACAGAAGGCCAAAGAAGCTTTTCTGGCTAATAAAGATAACAGAAAGCTTGTTGTGGCTTTTGCTCTAAGGAAGGAATTTTAACTTTAAAGGTTTAAAATAGGGTACATGTGCACTTTACAAGAGATGTATGGGTCTTTTTTTAGTACCATACCTACCTAGGTGGAAGCAGCATCTGTCCCCCGGAGCCTTTACAACTGAGAACCGAGCGATCTAACACCGCCGATCACTCTGTTCTCACTACTCAGTGAGTGGTGAATATCAGTCAGTGGCCCTCTGCTCTGCCCATCCCCCCGTGTGCCCACTGGAATGCTGGGCTGTGAAGCGGGCAGGAGAGGACGGCTCAGCAGCTCGCTGAGAAGATGAGCCAGGTGCCAGCCAAGCCTGGACCAACTCTGTGACATCAGCAGAGAGCAGACTTCAGCCTGCTGTCTGCTAAAAACGGGTCAACGGAGAGAAAAACTAACTGCACTTCTGTGATCCACAGGAGAAGTACAGCCAAACAAGCTTTGGCTGGACTTCTTTAAGCAAGGTGGATACAATTTGACAATTTTTAAAAAGGAAAAAAAAATAAAAAATCCGATTTTTTTTTTGTTAAATCAGTTTATTTTGATTTTTATCAAACTTATTTTAATAAAATGCTTTTGGAGTAAAAATCTATCAAACGATAGTTTTATATTAAAGATACATTATTAATTTTGTTTAGTCGGCATGAAATGGAGCATAGGTATGTAGCATGAGGCTGTATATTTTGCAATATTTACATTTTTGGTAAACTCATTCAATGAATCCAAAGCTCTACAAGCAGAGGTAACATACACGGTATATATGCAGACTAGCGCCACTCCTACAATAATCAGAGTAGCAGCTGTCCATTTGAGCACATTTCTGTGGCGCTGTTATTTTGGGCACATTCTTTCCAGAAAAGCTGCAACAAACAGTAAACGTGAGATTTGAAGTAGTAGTAGTACCTTCAAATGCCTTCCTTTATGGCCACAAGAGCAGAGTCCCATTTACAGAGAACTAGGTGGACCAAGCTATTCAGAACACCAACCAGTGTCCCTTTTAAACAGACCCACTGCTGACTCTTTAGCACCAGACAGGTGGCAGCAGCCCAAAAGTCCCCAAGATCTCTCAGAACTGTCTGTACTCACACAAGGCCCAAAGACAGCTGGATGCCTCCTTCCAACTTCCAGAGATCTTCATTGGACAGCCGCTCAATCAGCTCTCTCTGTAGTTTCAGTGTCTCAGCATCCAGGCCCTCAGGTCACACACCCGAGGCCTCGCAAAAGCAGACACGTGACAGCAATGCCAGGCCTAGAGGGCATCAAGCCCTTTCAGGATGGACTGATCTCCCCCCCCCCCCCCCCCCCCACGAAAAGATAAAAAGCCCAGTGTGCCCAAACAATATATACAGTCTCCCAGCATGCTTTCAGAGCCTGCCTCTATGGGATTGGCCAGGGCTGCCTCAATATTCATGCCCCCATCTACATAACTCCACACCTATGATCCAGAAGCTTTTCAAGCTCTCTGGAGACAGAGGGCACTATCAAGCTGGCAGCAGCTGAGCAGACCTGACTAATAAAATGCAGCTACACTGATTACAGTAAGCAAACTAAATTTACTTAACAATTACAGCCACAATGGGTACAGTGAGGCAACTAGATTGACCTATCAAAACACAGCTCCACAATGAGTACAGTGAGCCAACACTAAACCTATCTAAACCTATCTTGTTTAATCCTAGCACCCATCTAGGAGGGTGCTACATATACAATAAGTGTCACAGGACACCAAAAGTGTTAAAAGGTGTGAGGCGTTACTGTTGATTGTTGGTAAACAATAGCATATAACCTGTTCTTTACCTTTAGTAATTGAGTTTTATTGAAATAGCAGTGGTGGAAGAGCGGTCACAATGTCCATGATTGAGCTTTACCTCTCCTAGGGCATGTACTGAAAGCCAAGAATGGGCAACTACTGTTAGTACAAAAGATTTTATTCTTTTAGCCCAGGTTCACACTGACTGCGGGAATGAAGAGTTCAGCTGACCTCGCACAATTTCATTCCCGCATGTCAGTCCCAACTTCGGTGGCGATTTCAGAGATATCTGTGCGGGCTTCTGCACAGATGTCAATGGAAATCGCACGCCCAAATTGTCAAAAATAGTACAGAAACTACTTTTGGGAAACAGGGTGGCGCTGCATATGTGGCATTGTACCCATTCGGACACTGCCATTGCCAGCAACTGCCGCCGGTTTGACCTGTCAAATGGCATCAATGTGAACCAGGGCTTAATGATGGATATTTTGGAGACCTTAAACAATGCAATTCACGAAGCTGAATACAATAATGCCATAACCATAGCTGACGTTTTCTGGTCATGGTGTTCAGAAAAAAAATTAAAAAAAGAAGTCTGATGACTCTGTAGTCGTTACAGAAAAATGCATGTTGTAGATCAGTTTACTCCGTGTTGGTAACACAAGACTGCCAAGATAGGATAACTTTCAACATGTATAAATTACTAATAATTGCAGTGGGCCAGGTAAGGACCTTCAAAGTACTGGAAGGAGGAATGGTGACATTAGGCTATGATTATCCCCTAGAGGAAATGGATCAGATATTTTTTAATGTTTGGCTACGAGCTGAGAATTGTGAACTGAACTCTGTCTCGGTCATGTTCCGTCATCAGTCCTTAGTGAGCCTTATCATAAGGATGACAGATTGTAACATTTTGCAGTGCCATATTTCCAAAATGTTGCCTGTTGACAGAGTAAATGAAATAGAGGGAGTCCCGAGACGGACTCTGCATTCCATCCAGCATTACCACACCAACCAGAATGATTGAACTTCAGCTTCATTCACCGGATGAACAATGGCTCACATTAACATGCACCGAGTGGCTGCAGCTCACAGTTACAGATAACAACTGTTACAGAATTGTGAACAGAGGCCTGAAAGGCATGGGTAAAACAATTTTTAATTAATAAAAGGAACAGACGGCCCTGACAGGGGTTCTTACCCAATTAGGAGTTTTTTTGTTTTTTTTTAAAGAGGGATCTACTAGCGCTATAATAATTACAATTCAAAAAAGAAAAATCAAATATATTGTTCAGCATAGTTTCAGGAGGAAATAATGCAAATCAGAATGAAACATATGCAACTCAATAGATTTCACATTTCTTTAATCTCACTTCAGTAAACTGAAAGCGGATTGGTTGGGTTATCGCACTTTCTACGTCTTCATTAGTTCTGTGATCAGTTTCCACCTAGATATTGGGATATGCTGCTGACTTATTTTGGTGATGGAAGAAATTAAAATTTTTCCAAACGAAATAAAGCGTCTACTCTGGCATTTCCAGTAAGAGCAAAGAGAAGCACTTCAAATAGAAGTGTAGTCAAAACTCCCCCCCCCCCATTTTGCATAGAATAAGGGGGGTTATAACCCTGGTCAGATTTTTTTTTCACCCTCTGTGTCCCATTGCAGAGATTTCTCTTCACTTCCTGGCCCATAACCAAACAGGAAGTGAGAGGAAATCCCTGCAAAGGGAATCTCTTGGAGACCCCCAGTTCAACAGAACTAGTGTCCCCATTGGATGATTTCCCCTCGATTACTTTTCTGGGGACAAGCCAAAATTTGAGATTTTATTTTACTTTCATTTTCAATGATAATGGTAAACAGGACAAATAGAAAAGGTGGGCACAGACAGCAATAAAAACTGACAGGTGTTCCAATTCATCTCCACTCTATCCAGAACTAAAAAAAGAGAAGGTTTTGCCTTTAGTTACAGTATACTTTAAAGTGATTGTAAAGTCTTGTTTAAAAAATAAAAATAAAAAAATATTATACTTACCTCTATGTAGTGGTTTTGCACAGAGCAGCCTGGATCCTCCTCTACTCAGGTCCCTCTTTGCTGCTACTGGCCCCTCCCTCCTATTGAGTGCCCCCACAGTCAGCAGCTTCCTATGGGGGCACTGGAGCCAAGTCACAGCTCCGCGTGTCCATTCACACACAGAGCCCCAACCTGGCCCGCCCCCTCTCTCCCCGATTGACTGACTTTGATTGACAGCCATGGGAGCCAATGACGCAGCTGCTGTGTCTTAGCCAATCAGGAGGATAGTCCCGGGTGGCTTAGACATTCAGGGACATCGCTGGAGAGAAATGAGGCTCAGGTAAGTAATTAGGGGGATGCTGGGGTGGCTGCTACACACAAAAGTTTTTTTTTTTTTATCTTAATGCATAGAATGCATTAGGATAAAAAACCTTCTGCCTTTACAACTCCTTTAGAGGGATTAGAGCACCTGACGGTTTTATTGCCGTCTGTGCCACCCTTAACCAGTTATTTTTTATGGACGTATTACATACGTCCAAAGAGTGAACCCCCTAATCAAAAGGTGATGGCGGCTGCAGCAGCCATCAGCCTGTGTTGGTTTTGTTCAGCCAGGGACTGGCTTCAAAGTGAAAGTGATGCAGCAGCACCAGAGCTGCCAACCACTTTCACACAATGAGCAGCGCGGTGACCTCCTCCTCCTGTGGTTCCCGGGTTGTCCTGTACTCCCTGGAGCCCGGTAACATATCCGCCGGCTTGAGGAGAGAGACTGCAGTGAGACTGAGGAAAATCCATGCCTCGATCTCACATGCAAACAGTGAAACCAGAAGTGAGGTCACTTCAGGTTTCAGATGCACCATTTCCAGCTTAGCATAGTCAGGGGACATATCTAACCAAGCTGATCTGTGCTTTGTGAGATGGTGTGAAGGGCAGGGGAGACATTGGGGTCCCATTAAAAGTCTCCGTCACCTGCCTAATGCCATCACACAGAGGTTGCAACAGGGGTTGTAGCCCCGCGCGCACACACACGCACAAGCCCAGGGTGTGCACGCACATGTAAACCGCGTTCGTACCACATATGTGGCATATCCCCACGAACGTCAGAGTGAGAACAATAATTCTAGCACAAGCTGATAGCCAACATGAAACTAATGAGCTGCAAAGGCTTTTAAAGTGTCACTTATGGGGAATTTTTGGACAGCATAGCTTTTGGCGACATTGCGGGCGCACGCAATTTTAAGACATGGAATGTTTCTTATCTACTCGATACAACCTCATCTTTTATATTTTAACCAAAATAGGAATTATATGGTGTTGTATTGCACTAAAATTAATTTTATTATATTTTTTCCTGAAAATTTGTATTTAATAACCAGATGCGCAAATATCATGTGAAACACATTTTTTTTTATTCTACAGGGCCTCTGCGTTCAGAAAATATATAATGTTTTGGGGGGTTTAATTCAATTATTGCCAAAAAATAAGACTTTTACATGCATGCGAAAAATAAAAAAAATTGCTCTGGAGTGCTCTATTTCTCCCGTTTACGTCATAAAACCTATTCTCTTTATGCAACTTTACTAAACAAAATGTGAAAACATGCATTTTAGACCAAACATCTATAAATTTACATTTTTATGCTTTAATAAATGACAGAGAACATAATGTGTAAAGTATACATTGACATACCTGTGTATTCTTCATTGCACTCACAGGAATATCCACCTTCTCTACTTCGACACAGTCCGTTCTTCCCACAAGGGTTGGAGTAACAGAGATCAATCTCTGTTTCGCAATAGTCCCCGGTAAATCCAGGTGGGCAACGGCAGCGTAATCCATTGATTGGGTGAATAGGTCGAAAAAGCACTGTATTGGAACTTATGAAAGGGGCAGAGCTGTCAAACTTTAGCACCGATACACATTTCATGTAATTCTCGCAAGGTTCCCTGAGACATATATTATCGTCAAATGGCAGGACACGTTGGGTGGAAATCATGGTGAGCAAGGTCCTGTTCAGATAAATTTGTTCCTGTAAATCCTCGGAATGGAAGAACTTGTTGCGGACTCCTCCAGGTAGTAGGGCGGAGAATGTCACATTCAGGATGTTGGAACTTACATCGGTATCATTTTGAATGTTAAAGACAAAAATGCCCTCCTTGGCAGTGGACAGCACAGTTGCCACCCCTTCTACAAATAATGATAGGAGCGGAGACAGGAACTTCTCCTGGGACATATTTTCCAGTCGGACGGTGATGCTATTGGTGAGCATGTCATCTGTGATGATTGTAACACGTAGAGTGCAGTGAGCAATAA